>NC_080193.1:105068761-105368761 GCF_030028045.1 Hippopotamus amphibius kiboko
TCTAAAACTTTTTTTTTTTAAGCTTCAATGTAGAGACAGTTTATATGATACATAAAAAAGACAAATTGACAGGGTTAGATGAATTTCAAATTGTATTTTCTGTGGTCTTTTTAGAGTTTTTAGGTTTCTGTTGAGATAAAAGTTACTTAATTTCTCATCATTAAAAAAGTTTTTTATAACTAGTAATCTCACATTAGATGCAAAAAATATGTACATAGTTTATTTCAGGAAGCCAAACTTTATCTTACATAGCATGTAAATAAATAAAACATTATTTATACTCTTTTATCTAATAAGTAGGCTTTTTTTTTTTAACCTATATAACTAATGTGTGGTAACATAGTAGTTTTACTATCTTCCTTACATGAATGCTGAGATACAATGGCATTTTGGAACATATTTAAGGATGGAGCATTTGACAAAAGTTGTATGTGTAACAGTTTGTCAGTGAAAAGTGACAAGTGGGAAATGACAAATGAAATGTTGGCATCATCACTCTTTATTTTGATAAAAATGTCTCAATTTGCAGTGATATAATACTGTTTCATATTATTTCATGAGTTGTGTGAGATGCATAAGGGAATTTAGATTTTGTGAACGGAGAATTAGCAGCCCAAACTCTCTTTCCTGAAGCTTTGGCAGCAAGTTCCCCCTCTTCCCCAACTCCCCAAGAGTAAGAACAGCAGTGAAATGTTGGATCTAACCCATGCGTTTAAACTCACTATTTTTTGGAAAAGAAGAAAGAAAAAAAAAAAAGGAAGAAAGGAAGGGGGAGAGAGAGAGAAAAGAGAGAAAGAGGGAAAGAACTGAAAATGGTTTCAAGTAGGAGACCTTTATGCTTAGCTCAGAAAATGAAGAGGAGAGTTTGCCTTTTATTTTCTTTATAGCGATTTTAAAATGAGTGATTTCCTTCTGCTGACTTCTATTGTATTGGACCTTTCTCACTTCCAGTCACCACTGCTCTCCAGCCTTAATTTAAGGTGTCTATGTGGAGAGCTGTGAATTCCTTTTATTTTAAAGTGCAATAGAGGTTTGGAAATGTCTATGTGTTAAAAATGGATTTTTATATACAAAGGATTCATCATCCTACTACTTATGGGTAATGTGATAGATATTTCAAAGTCAAAGTAGACCTCCCTGAGTGGAATTGAGGTATGAGTTAAAACAAAAGCCAGTTGAAGACTTACAGATTTCCAAAAAAGTACAGATGTGGCCTCTATAGTGTGTTACTTTCTTTATTTTCTGAAGTCAGTGATCAACCAAACATTTATTTTCTTCTTTTACATGAAACAAGCCCCACAAGGACTTTATGCTATATAGTGTTTATGTAAAAATGCTCTATGGCGGAGTTTTCAAAATCATGGAACTCCATCTATATATATAATTTGTTTTGTTTGTTTTCAATTAAGAGAATTGTTTTGCTGTTCAATAGCAAGTGATTTAAAAATTGTGGTAAAATCAGTATAATTACGAGGCAGTGAAAAGCTGCATCAGAAATTGTCTTCTACAGCTTGTCTTTTACTTCTCGTTTGCAAAGTTTTTCTTATTCCAGATTTTTTGTTAACTAGGTAAAAATGACCTAAAATGGAGTAATGTGCCTTAGATATATAATTATGGCGATTAGGTTTATGGTGTGTATTTTTTCCATTTTTAATTGATGTGTATATCTTTAAAATGAAAAAAAATGAATTAGTGAATATTATAGTTATTAGTTAGGCAAATGCTTAAAATGAAGAAAAAAGCCTTAATAGAAATTTCAAGAATTTGAATCTTGCAATAAAGTTATGAGTAAATTATGGCAGTCTTATATTGTACTAAGAATATTCTTTATTTGTGTTTATGACACATTAGGATAGTAAAACTCTCTGGGGGATGTATATTTCAATTTTAATTGCTCCCAGTATTATTACTATTTGCTAGCGTGTGAGACAGATTAGGTTCTGCCCTTAGCTAGTTGCCTTATCATTGAAATGGTGTTCTATCTTAGCACAGTGGGCTGGTAAACTATAGTATAACATAACAAAAAAGATTAAAAAGTTAAGGGGAAACACTGCAAGCTATCATATGTGAAAAGGGGTGTATTTCACACCAGAGTAACTGTTTGGTGCCTACTGATGGTTGCAGAGTTATTGAAATGTGCACAGCAGCTCAGTGACTTTCTTTGTTCTGTTGAAGACTTGCACAGATATGAACAAAATTAATAGAGACTCTGGTTAGAGAAAATGTTTTCCAGAGCACTAAGATCTGACAGAGGTGATTTGCATTTTTTGTAGAAACAATTTTAATTTCATATTGTTAAGCACAGGTATCTATTTCTTTTAAAAATATTTTTTACTTTAAAAAAAATGCAAGAAAGCAAGTGTATTTGTTCTTTTATTACTGAATAGGATTGATTTTCAAATTTCCTGATTATTCCCCATATTAAAATTGCATGTTTTTATTGTGTTTGTTCCAATTATTTATATATACATATAAGAAAAGGAAAAAATGATAGCTTATTAGGAAAACGCATTCATATCAAAACTCTTCAAAAAGCAATGTTTTCAAAACATTATTATTATTATTTTTTTTTGGTTAACAGAACAAGAGCTTTCTTTAGTCATAACCCAAAGATGCTAACAGAGCAGCATGATAAATGTCTCTTTAAGTGTCGTAGTAAAAGAAAATGACTTGCCTTCTGAGGCAGTGGAGAGTTTATGTTGTTTTGGACCCATTTCCCAAGCAGTGATCGAAAACAGATTACAATAACAATTATACAGTCAGAAGATGCAATATCCATTTCTGCCTTAATTGAGTGAAAGAATAATAAAAACATCATTAAGAAAAATGAGGTGGACCTGTCACACAATGTACAAATTTTAGTCTTGGAGAAGATGCAGAATAACTGAAGTGCTATTCACTTACTTTGCCGTGTTTATTAGATAAAATCTGTTTTGGGAAGAGACCATTTGGTTCTTGCTCCTCCCTGGGAAGTTCAGAGAGGAGCTCCTGGGAGGTAGTTGCTTAGGAAACATGAAAAGTGCTCATTGATTTGTCTTCATATACAGTTTAAGACAGGAAATCGTTTCTTATATTCTTTTTTTTTTTTTTGGGGGGGGGTACACCAAGTTCAATCATCTGTTCGTTTCTTATATTCTACCTGAGGTGTAACCACCTTCTCTCTTTCTCTTTTTCACCTATGTAAATGGAAGTAAAAAGTAATGAATGTTCCTCTTGTTACAAAGTCCTGCAAAGTAAGGGTTAGGTGTGGTCCCTGGGCCTGCTATTCTTCCTTCTCTGGCTGAAGGGGAGGAGAAAGTTGAAGCTGAATAATGATCATCCTTATTTTTTCCTGGCATATGTGGGGTCGTTGGGGACCCCAAGTTTCCACGTGGACACATCCCCTGACGTTCACATAGGTGACACAGACTGTCACCTGAGATGCATAGGCTGTGGCCTCCATCTGTAATCATTGGAACCGTTGAATCGATAATCCTTCACACTGCTGAGCCTCCAGCCTTCATTCCCCAGAGTAGAGCTTTCAGCAGCTTGGAGCGAGCTGGCTGGAAGCCGCTGAAATCAGTGGCTAGTGTTCTTTTACTCTAGGCTGTATTTCTTACTCTATTCATAGAATTGCGTGTGCCTGGAAACTTGGGTGATGACAATGGAGTTAGCCCAGACAGTGGAGTTAACCCCTGCTCGTTGTGGGGATACTAAAACCGCAAATGGTGTTGGCCATCAGAGCAGCTGGAGCCCAAGATTGTACTCAATTGACAGAGGAGACTGTTTCTTTGGTCTCTAGCTAAGAGTTTTCTTGAGTTCAATATTTAAAAACCTTTCTGAGAGTAACAAAATGAAAGGAATAAGATAGACAGTAAACCCTTCCTGGTGGAGGTCTCATGATCCAGAACTGTCCCAAGCATAATCCCTTTCAGACTGGAATTTATGTAATACAGCTCAAAAGACTTTTTTTTTTAATTCAGTTTAGAGAGTCTAGTTAATAGTGCCTTCATTAAAATACTTTTGTCAGCAAGAGCTTTTTCAGTTTTAACATTTACATAACCTAACATCATTGACGAATGCCACAAGCTTTAAGGGTCTATTAGTGGTTCCGTTTTTTGGGGGGGCTTTATAGTTTAAACCTAAACATTAATTCTGGGTGGAATTTGTCATACTGTCTCTTTGCCTTGGAGGGAATTTTTGTTGTACAGTTAAAAAAAAAAAACCTATTTTTTTTTTTTACGCAGTCACCTTCTCCATGTCTCCCCTCCCCTAAGTAAATAGCAGTTAAATAGTCAAGGTTTTAAAAGGACTTATTTAAATCAAAAAAAGAAGTGATTATTTTAGGTGAATTTAACAATTTTCCATTAGTTCACATTGCAAACTGGTGCTTTTGATATTAACAGAAAAAGATCTGTGAAGCTGATAATGCAATGAAAATATTTTTCCTCTCTCTCCTACTAAATTCATGTGGCAAATTTTTTTAATAAAATTATATTTGAGGACCGTTGAAACTTACAAATCAGTTACCTGTCTTCTTCATTAGAAGCTGAGAGATGTAAAAAAAAAATCCTTTATGTCACCTGAAATTATAACATTGCTTAGAAGGAAAGAAGTTGGGATCTCAGTATTAAGTGATAAAGGGACTAAATTTCCCAGTATTAGTTATTTTGGAAAATATACGTAAACTAGGATTCTTAAAATGATCTTTTTAATATATAGTATTAATACTATGTTACAGTCGAGTTATAGGAATCTGGTTACAAGGTAATTGTGAAATTAAGAAACAGTTGAGGAAAGCCTGTGATGTTCAGTTGTCATGCTCTGCAAACGAGAAAGTGTTCAGAACGCTAGCGAGGAGGCATGCGTGTCCAGAAATCTCTCATGGGGGAGAGTGAGGCTAAGCCAGGGTTCTCCTGAAGCTTTGCCGGCTTTCAGTTTACTGGGCTCCATTCAGACAAGATTTTGTCCTGTGGATTCAGCAGATGTGGTATTAGATGACCAAACACCCTTCATTATTGAGGGAGTATAAGAGGAGCAAGTTGTTAACTGAAAGGGAAGTTATTACACATTTAAGACCCAAGTAAAGGCACTTTACAAGGGTAAACAAGGTGATTCTAATTTTGTTTTTCCTTCTCCAATGAATCTCCAGGTGATATTCCGCACAACTCACTCAATTTACAGGTCCATTCATATAGTAAGTTTGAGCCTTCAGCACATTTTTACAGCTGTCTTATAATCCCCCCTCCCCCCAAAAAAACCACAAAAAAACCTAGAGCTTACTGTTGAAAGCCTGCCAATGCTGTCATAAATGGTCGTTAGTTCCCAGGAGACTTGGAGGAGAAAAAGAACTGGAGGAGAATGCTGTTTAGTAACAGCTATTTTGCTGCATGTGTATTTTTTTGCCACCATGGCAAAACTGTCTGGGGGCCGACCTTCATATTCAGGATTGATACCGCATTCTCTCCCATGGAAATGTATAGAATTCCAATTAGCTCAGAGTCAGAGTATAAATGTACCTCTTTTCACACTGTTCCAAGTGGTTAGTGGAAAACAAGCTGCAAAGTAATTCCCTCAGCCCCCCAATAAAAAGATTTATAGCAAAATAATTCTCAGCCCCATAATGGGACTGTTGTAGGTTTGCGTTTGATATTTATAAGACTGAAATACAGTCCATGTACCCAAACTAAGCATTTATTGTAAACAAGTTAACTGCCGAGAGCTTATATTCTGTCAAACATAATTATATTGAAGATTGATGTATAGCTTGAAAGCAAGTTTGAGGGAGACAGCTCTTTTTAACCAAGGAACGCTTCTGAGATGCAGCTCTTTTCTTCCTTTGATGTGAGTCAGTGAAGTTGTATTTCTCACAACCAGCCTCTCATGTATATAATAAACACAGGCTTGCTCTCTGAAAACATATCTGTTTGTCGATCCTACTTCTGTTAGCAAAATAAAGAAATGAACCTATATTCATGGAAACTGTTAGGTATAGTTTCTTTTATCATCTTTATCTGGGTCTGGGCAGTGATGGTACTGAGGTAGCATAGTCGCTCTCAGTATGGCAGGCAGGTGAGGAGTTCACCTACAAGCCTTAACCTACACCTCTGAGTTAACCTCCAAAAGAACCCCTTTCTCCTTTAATGCAGATTTTGAAAAAGAGCCTTTAACTCATCTTTCTGTTATCTTGTATTGAGCTTGTGAGATGAGAACTGTTTTGAAATTGTGGCCTCTCAGGGGACAGGGAGAAACTACATTAATATGCTTCATTTTGTGTCTCAGAAATTATTCTAGAGTTAAAGAACTTGTGAATCCAGGGAATCTAGGGAGAATGAAATGTTTTTCAGGTTGAGATATTCCACATCTGGGATTACCCCCAATTTAAAACAGTGCAGTGCTCTTCCAAGGTGTTTGTGCTTTAAGGAAGGTAGAAACTTATATTGTATTTAGGATAAAGATTTATGACTTTTTTTTTTTTTTTTGCCTTTCAGGAGACAAATCACTTTGGGCTTTTGTGACACTTTTCAAAGATAGTTAAAAATGGAATAACATTCCTCCTTTGGTTGGGTGGTATCCTTTGGATAAGGTTAAGAATGAGAATAACAGTTTTAAAGGATTTACATGCAGTGGCTGAAATGGTCTCTGGTTTTTTTAATAACACTTACTAGTGCCTTTTGGAAATGATATAAATTATAAAGGGGATATCAGAATCATAACGTGAAAAAAACAATATACTAGTTTTCTCTGTTTTGTTTTTCTTATTTAAGTAATTGCTATAAATTACAGAGGTACACATAAGCTTAAAATACCTTGTGTGGGAAGTATTCCGTCAGTGGGGACCCACATTTCCCCAGTCTGTATGCTGGGTTTTATTAACTTCATCTCTGTCACAATAATAATATCCTATGTATTGCAATCCAGAGAGCTCAGTGTCCCCTTAGGGAACTGCAGAATACGCAGTATGATTTTGACTTTCCTGATCTCTCCTCCTGTTCTTTTCTTTTTCTCCTCCCAGTGTTAGCCATTTCAAGGACCTGGTTGCTATTATATCTCAGTGGAGGCATTTGTTGGCTATAAGAATGAGAGTGGCTTTTAGTGGTTGGGAAAGGATGGTAATGGCTGTTTAAGCTCGGCTTTGTGTTTAAGCTCGGCTTTGTGAAATCTGCATTCATTTAACAGTGATGATCTTTATACATCTATTAAATATCCATATATGTTTTGCTGTTTGAACCCTAAACATAGACAGTAGGATTTACTCTTGTAAGGGAGAAAGCCTTTTATTTTTCGCTATAAAAACTTTACCTTTTCAGGTTTTTATTTGATAAAAATCTCTCCACTCTAGTATGATTTCCTTTGGGGCTTTGCACCAGTGTTTGATCTCAATTTTTAATAATTTTGGTGAGTTAAACTCCCCAAAGAAAACATGCTTGTGCTCTGAAATATTCCCATGAAATATTCCCATTAGAAATCTGGGTAGTCTTGTCTTACTGAGAGCTGAGTGCTTGATTCCTTTATTAATTCCTTGCTAGAGAACCTCAGTACAGTTAAGCTTTCCTTAACACTACACTGGAGAAATTAATCAAGGTTTTTAAAATTTTTAATTATTAAATTTGATAAAATAACATTTACACAGAGCTCAAAACCTGAGATGACGAAGCAAATGTTAGTATACAGATAATTTTTATTGACTCCTTTTTTGACTCCTGGGGGTCTGAGTTGCAAATAGCTTTTCCAGAGAGAATAACAAGAATGAAGGGAGCAGCAAATACATCTCTAGTTCAATACTATTTAAAAAATTATCCTCCCAGAAATCTCCGGAATAAAATTTTACATAACAGAGGACAGAAATTCTGATGTTAATGAATTATGGTACAGTCATTTTAATATGCCATTGAGTCTCAAGACTTGCTAATATATGCATTTCTAACCCAATGAGAAAAGAACCTCAGGAATTTAGTTTTGAACTGGGGGACACTTACACGGTGGGCCATATGTTTGAACTCTTCTGTGATATACAAACTTGCATATTCTGCTTTTTTCCTTTTCTTAAAATTTTTTTTTGATTCCGGAGATCAGTAAACATTTTGTCTCTCTATAGTTACTACATTTAGAAGAGATGCCACAGTCCTTCAGTGCAGGATATGAGTAGAACTGCAGATAAGATGCCCAAGGCTCCAGGGTGTGTACAGTCACAGAGCACAGTGCTGCCAGCCAACAGTCCTATGCCAGTCGCTGGTCGACTGTGATGCCTTTGTGGTGATAAACCAACAATTTCTGTGGATAGTGGTCGTGCAGGGCCCGGTAGTCTCATGCGCTTCCTCTGGAGAACATGGAGTGAGCTCCTGAATCCACTTGTGTGGATCCTTTCCTAGAAAGCTTTCCTCGTCTGCAGATGCTGAATGCCACGCAGAAGGGCCAAAGTGATGTTGACAAGTTAGGTGGCTGGGGAGTCATGGACTTCCAGAACTGCTTATTAATGGTGGTTATTAATGTCTAGGTGGAATTAGCATTTTGTTAAAATGAACAAACATTTCTTTTGGGCCTGCTGCAGGTCAGCCTGGGGGTGGAAAGGGGAGTGGGAGGGTGAAGACTTATCTAAGTCCAGTCCACATTGGAGGAGGAAAAGACTGACCTCCTGTTCACTCTAACTGGACATTCCTGACATCTGGGAATTGAGTTCCTTGGGTCAGGCTTGCTGTGGTGTGTTCCCAGGTGTAGCTCAGTCATTTTTGTTTAGGTAAGTAGCCACACTGCTCTGTGCCTGTGAAATCCTGTTTGCAGACTGCCAGGCTGACTTGATCCTGCCACTGCATTTCTGTAACTGAAGAGTATTGAGAAACCTGGAGTTTATTCTTCAGCCTTCAGATCTGACTTCAGGTTGAATTGTGGCCTCTCAGTTTGGGGACAGGCCTGGAATCAGAGGTCTGGAAGACCAGAACCTATCTCCCTTCCCTACCACTTTAAACCCAATTTGAGCCTTTAAGGTGATAAGTGAGAGGACCAGAGTTTACTAGACCATCCCTACCCCTGGCCTATTTTTTGTTCTTATCTTCCAAAGTTAAGATCTGCCCAGGGGCTGCAAAGTAGTGCCTGGTTTTACTAGAGAGAATTCTAAAAATAAAATATTTCTTGATAGACTTATCCTCTCCCTGCCTCCCCATAGAGGAAGTGGCATCAAGGAGCTATATTGTTAAAACTTTACTTGGAGGTCTGATTCTGAGTTCTAAGCAACTGGGTCATGGATGAACAGGTGATTGAATTTCTGCATTATGTGGCTTGGTTTGCACTTAGAGTAATTATTAAGCACATTTTCCTTCCTCATAATTGTAGTATTGACTGGTCCTCCACCTGGGAACCACCCAGGACTTTGAGCTGTCCCACCTCTGTCTCACCTCCTGCTTCCTCTTCGGGAAGAGTTAAAAACAAAAGCAACAACAAAAACAAATGAATTAATCCTTCTGAGAATCTGTAGTTCACAAGCAAAAGACAGAAAGGAACTTTGGAAAGGGGAGCAGTTTAGAGGAGCCTAGAGGACCTGTGGGCCACCTATGGGTACCTCCTTTGCCCCCAAATGTTTTTGCTCTTCCCCCCAAGACTGGTGAAAACATGTTTTTCTTTATGACAGTACCTGAAATTTTTTCCATTAGAAGTTAACGTGGGATAAAATGTACTTCTTTTACAATGAAAATATATCTGAGAAGATTAAGGCACTACCATGCCATTCAAACAGCAAAGTGTAGCATCTTTTTATCTATTAATCTCTTCGGAATTTCAGCCCCTGGGGGAATGGGAGCCTGGAGTGGAATGTGGAGCCTGGGGCCACCAGAGCTCAGGAGGTTGATCCCTGGGAGTGAAAAGCAGGGGCAGAAAAGAGGAGAGTAGGGAAGATATACTAGATCCATTTTGAAATTTTGCCTGGGACCCCAAGAGGGAGGTGAGGGATACTCTATCCTTTCTTTATTTCTGGTTGCAATTCTTGGTGCTCAAACTTGCCTGTGTTGTTTTAGGGTGGGAGGAAGCATCTAGAGGCTAATATTGGTGAATTCTTTCTATTCTCATCTGTGACTCAGGGTGTATGTGTGAATATGAGTGTGTGCTTGTGCGTGTGTGAGAGAGAAACAGAGAGAGGGAGAGGATATGAGGTTATGCAGCAAGTAGATGGTGGTTTTGTTTTTCTAGTAAATTTGAATAAGAAAAGGTAGTCGCCACCCCTCACTCCCTTCGCTCCCAGTCCTCTGAAAGACCCTGTATTATTCATTCGGTTTCTGTGGTAGAATTTGTTTCAGTGTTTCTGGGGTTCTATGATTTATCGATTGCGGTGGTTGCTGAGTGTGGTGCTTTACTCCAGGTTCAGTTTTATTCAAAGAACAAATATATATGAAAAGCTCTGCCCTAAAGCCTTTGTAATCTTCCGTTAGCCCAGGGACCTTCTCAGGTAATAGAACCAAATCTACTGCCAGCCCCAGGGAAGGGAGTCGGTCCGGTGGCTGCCTTTCTTCTGGAAACAGATGGTTTCAGGAGCCCTTTGAAAGAGGGGAGGAGAAAGGATGGCCTCCTGTCATTTAGGGGGCAGGTCCAGGAATGAAGGTGGACCCTGGAGGCAAAGGGGCTGGGGAGGAAGCTGGACCCCGTGCTCACCACACTAGAGAAGGACCCATTATTTGATCCTTTCTTTGTGAGTGACTGAGGGCAGGATCTGTGTTTGGTTCCTCCTCTGTGCCCAGCCCAGTGCCTGACATGTCACAGGCCACTGAAAGGTGAAATCACTTAAAAGTGATGCAGATCACCCATGGGACACAGCAAGTGTGGCGAACGGTCCTTTACTGAAAGCCTACATCTTTAGATTTCTGTGGGCGTGGGTTTTGGAGCATTGTCATTGACCCCCAAGAAAGCTGCGTGCTTGGGATTTAAAGTTGGTTGATCAGAACTGCTCTACTCTTGCCTCTCTTGGTTTCTTTGGACATCTTACTTATTTTCCTATAGTTTCAGCTTCCTCATTTATCCGATGAGAGTAATAATAACCCTCCTACAGGGTAAACGTGAGGAGGAAACAAAGGTAAGTACGTGTGTCAGAGTACACGATGACTTAGGAGGTGCTGTGCACACGGGAGTGTTTTGTATCCAGCTTTCGCAGAAGGCGGGTAAATCCTGTCCTCTAGACCCCCGGCCTCTGGGCCTTCTTTCATCTTTCTCTGTTAGTTAGATCCCCTGCGTTAAAGAGCACGTGTTCCTTGGGTCACATTCAAGGCCAGTGTCTTGTCATTTCCTGAACACTGTAATTGTTCTCTAAAAGGAGAGGAAGGGGGAAAAAAGCCTTTCTTTTATTAAAGAAGTTGGATTAATATAGTTAGGAATAAAACAATAGCCTACAATTTGCTCAGTGATGCAGAGAAGATATCATGTTAGATATTGGAGTTTAAGCAAGAGTATATCTGTCCTCAAGTCTCCTAAGGTCTGGAACACAGAGCAAAGATAAGCGAGGGGCATCAAGACAATCGGACAATTGTCCTGCTTATCAGTTTGTGGTGTATTTATCCTGGGTCAGAAAAACCATTGTGTATGTTGGTATTTGACAGATTGCTTAGAGCAGCTTTGTCTGATCAAAATGTAATGAGCTGCATGTATAATTTTAAATTTTCTTGTAGCTTCTAAAAGAGTGGTAAAGAAACAGGTGAAATTAGTTTTAATAATATATTTTATTTAACTCAATGTATCTGAAATATTATTTCTACATGCAGTTAATAAATTTTTTTGTGTGTTAAATATAATTATTTTTTATTTTTTGGTATTAAATTGTTGAAATTGAGTGTCTATGTCACATGGCACATCTCAGCTCAGGACTGGTCAGCGTTCAGGTGCTCTGTCACCACGTGTGACGGGCAGTTTGGACAGGCAGTTTTAGAATATAAAGCATGGTGCTTTTAACACTTTCACCCTTTTGCTGTGGAGCATGTTGAACATTTTAAGCCTTTATGGTTTGCATGTTAAGTAATTAGGCCATTCAGTGATTAGTATAAATTTTATTCTGAAGAAATGCTTTTTAGGAAGTATCTATAAGCCTTGATTAGGGACCCTGAAAAAAATTATTGGTCTCTTTTTTCCTCTGTAAAGTGGTATTAATACTGATTTTGAAAAAAAACCAAATAGGTTTCATTATTTGAGGGCTGTCTGTCAGACAGTTTAACTACATTACATTGTTTAATCCTCACAACCACTGGAGGATGTAGATATTATTATTTACATTTTAGCTAGGAGGAATTTGAGCCTCAGATAGGTCAAATACATTACCCAAGGTCACTCCCACAGGTTACTAATGACAGTGCCAGGACTTCATCTAAGAGTTGCCTGCCTCCTGGCACAGAGCAGCCATCTCCCCACACGTCTCTGTTCTCAGGGCTCTGGTGGTGAAGATCAGGTTAACTCTCTATAATGATGCACGCTTCCTCAGAAATCATGTCATAATGAAAATGACAATTTGAGCATCATAACTAATGACAGTTGGGAAAATGCATTTTTCTAGTAGAGAGAGTCCCGTTGCTTATTTTACCTCTGTGACAGCAGAATTAACCATTTATCCCAGTTGTTAGAACAGCACTTAATTTTTAGCAAATGGCTAGGGCTGTGTGCCTGTCTTCTAGATTAAACCACTTGCTTACCTCCTGCAATTGTAAAAGGCTTAGTGAGGCTTATAATCAAAAGGTTCAAAGTTCTCCACTTGATCATCTGGAGATGGGTCTGTGCTACAATAAAAGAAAAATAATGCCATAAGCTCTAGGTATAGGGCTAGAACAAGAGGGTCTTTTTTTTCTTGGTCGTTTCTAAATTTTGTTATAGATGCAGTTTAGTTTTACATTGCTATTATTCTTTTATTGGAACTTATCTTTTAATTCTTCCCATTCTTGATTTATTTTTTGAAGTGCTTGCCACACCCCCACCCATCCTTTCATCCATTGTCATTTTTTAATTTTTCTTTCTTTCTTTTTTTTTCCCTCTTATGCCTGGAGTGAACGGGGAGACCAAATGGATAAATATATTTTTTGATGTATATTCCTACTCATCCTTTTATAGTTTTGTTTCCCAGGGATTTGCTGTTTTTAAAGGCATTTAAAACCTATGGCTTAATTTTCTTCCTTACATTTGACCTCAATTGTGCTGTTTTACTAGTTTTCATTTATTTTGTCATTGTCACTAGTAACTGCATCTGTCCTTCCTGCTTTCCTCTTCTTTTGTAAAAATTGCATTTCATTGTAAAGATTTCATCATTGTTTGATCCAATTCTACTAAAGAGGTACATTTTCCTAGTCGTTAAATATAACGTGTTTATGATAGTTTTTGGCATCACATATATATGTGCTTTCAGAACAGATTCTATTATCATACACTTCTGATTAATACTGTTTTGTTTTATAAATGACTTCAAAGTCCTTTTTTTCCCTTTTTTTTGAAAGAAGACGATGCCTATGAAGCACGGGTGCTTACTTTTTGACTGTGAGGCGTTATTGCTGTCATGTCAGATAACAATTGCTTCCTTTAGTCACTGAACTAAAATATTTAGGAAATATTTTGGTCATTGATGTTTTCAAAACATAAATCTCTACATGGTATAGATCCTTGTGCTTTAGTATTATATTTCATCTCTAACTCATGAACTGTTAATATTATTTTAAAAAAATTAATAGGGTCTTAAGTTTTTTCAGTTGACCGTAGACTTGAGGAAGATTTATGGTTCCTAAGTAATGGATACATGATAGCTTATGGGGCAACTGGATTCATTTAAAGGTCATATCTGTGATTCCCAGATGTGTGACACTTGGATGTTGACATTAGGAACTGCACATGGATCTTCAACATTGAAACTTGTGTACACACAGGTATTAGTGGTGAAGTAGCTTATGGCACCACTAACTACATGGCCCTGTGTGTGCATACACTTAAATCATTAAAAACAGAAATCAACCTGCTTCCTTGAACAAAGATCATACAGCAGTATGTAAGAGTTAAAAGGTCTAAATGGGGGCTATTCCTTGCTGGTAAGGACTCTCATGAATGGGTCCTATAAAATGCCATTATGCTTGCTTAGGAAGATTTTACAACACTTTTCAACAGCATTGAGGGCAGGAGCCAGGTAGGGCTTGTTTTCATTTGTATCACTGGATCCATGGGGGATACCTGGCACACAGTAGGTCTTCAGGGTATAAAAGTTGTAGAAATGAATGACCAGAGAAATAATTTGGAGGAAATCTAATTTATATTCTTCACTATGTCTTACATGCAATTGGGAATAAACTGTGCATAAATAAATCATCATTTGATATGCCAATGCTGGTCACAGTTAGAAAAAATGTTTTGTAAGGCACCATGTGGCTAGGCTAAATTCTCTTCTTTGTGTGAGACAATCAGTCTGCTCCACCCTTATTTCCTATGTTCTGTAAGTCTGTACACATGGATAGTGTGTGGGCGGTGGACAGTAATGCTGCTTTGTTGTTCTTAGGAATGAACACCAAGTTAATAGGTGTCCCAGGTATGGTATTGTGTGGCTTGCTAGTCTGTTGTGCAGGCTTAATAACAATTACCGTGATCTTTAATGATAACAGTTCTTAATGAGTATTATTATTGTTAATAATGATTATATTTAATAATTACATCCAGTACTTATCTTTAATAATAATAATTAGCACATGGGAACCAGTTGCACCATTGTATTATCTTTAGAAGAGAAATCTAAATCTGTGACCTGGTAGTTTGCAGAGTGTCTGCTCCCACCCTCTGCTTTCCAGATCAGAGTGAGTCAGGAGGTTTCTAGGGTCTGGGAAACAGGGAGGGGCTTCTAGAGAAATTCCTGTGCATTCTGTGTGTCAGAGGCCATACTCACATGTCACTTTACACAGAGGTCTTATTTTTATTGTGAAGTGCCATCACCATGAGCAGCCAATCTTCCACCTCCCCCATCTCTCCGCCTGCCCACTCATCCTTCATAACTTTTGATTTTTCTTTCACAAAGAGAAGACCCAGAGCAGATCCTTATTCCATAACATACTAATTTGTGTGAATCACGTAGGGCAGAGTCCATGTTTATTACTTGTATGTTGGGAAAACTTTGATCTTCTTTTGCCGTGGCTATGTTTAGATTTAAATGCCTGCATGACTTTTTTTTTAAAAATAAAAAAACAGTTTATAAAAAATCAGCGAATTAAACATTTTTTAGCTTTTCACACATTGATACAAAGCAGAGAAATATTTCAGTGACAACAGATTTCAACAGATTTTCAACTACACTAATGTGCTTTATTCTTTAGGGTAGTTTACTTTTCTTTGAAAACACAAGCAGAGATATTCCTTTCCAGTGGTAACTGATGTTAATATATAAAATAATAATTTTTTAAAAAGACAAAGTTTCAGATTTGTATGTGTATTTTGACATAAATTAAATGTCAGTTAAGATTTACATGAGCAGGGTATTTTCAGGTTAGTTGATGGCTTATTTACCAGGATTTAGAAAAATAAAAGCTACAAGAAGGGCTTCTTTTAAATTTTTATTGATTTTCTTGTACATATTCACATAATAGCTTAGACCCATTGTTAGGTACCTTACAACATTTCTAGACAAAAGCAGATCTGATCGGAGAATACCAGTCCTGATTAATAGTTAATGATAAGACCACAGACACAAGGATGTTGGGGTCTAGAAGGTCACCTTGATCTCACCTGTGTGCGGGCTATGAACTTGAAGTCTCTCAGTAAGAACACCTCTGATTGATGCACTCCACTTTTTAATGACTAGAACCTGAGGGCTTTGCCTCTGCTCGGGGCAATTCTGCTGCAGTCTGATAGTGATAATGGAGGGGAAAAAAAATCCACAGCTTTCCCATTAAGCCTATCTGACTAAGAGGCTTGTTTAATCCAAATCACTGTCATCACAGATGAGTGACTTTTATAACTGTCTCTTCCCTTCTCATCATGACTGAGATTTGCTTTGTAATGTTTGTGTTTTGCTCTTGAATTTTGTCCTTCCAGGTTTGATGATTCCTGTCTTTTGTGTGGTGGAGCAGTTGGACGGCTCTCTTGAATATGACAACAGGGAAGAGCATGCTGAGTTCGTCCTGGTTCGCAAAGACGTGCTTTTCAGCCAGCTGGTGGAAACCGCGCTCCTGGCCCTGGGCTACTCCCACAGCTCTGCGGCGCAGGCACAAGGTATTCTCGAGTCTCCCCTCTCCTCCCCGTGCCGTGGGTGTGTCATAATTTGAGGAAGTGTGTTCCCCGAAATAATTCTTCAAACAGGGATTGGAGGAGAATGGTCACACTTAGCATCTTTCCCAAACAGTGAACGGCAGAATGTTTCATGGAGAGTCTTGTTTTCTGGTTGCTTTGAAAAACGTTTGACCAGTATCTCTAGAGCACCAAAATCATTTCAAGCTACCACTTGCCTGTCAGAATGATCATCATAGGTTTTTGTGCATTGATAACTCTCTTACTTTCTCCCCAAATCGGTATTCTCAGAGTGCTGGGACATTTGACTCCTAATTTATCCAAATTTTAATATGTGATTTATAGGCTTTCAGTTTTCTAAATTTATTTATTGTTTTGGACCTGCAGCTTTTGCACTTTATGATCAGCTTTTAGTGAAATAGAAAAAAAATGTATGTCTCTTATATACCGTACTTTTGTATCTTTGAAAACCTCTCTGTAGTTCTGATGTGGTCCGTTCATTAAAAAAAATGCTGTCTTTGTGATCAATTCATTTTACCTATTTAATTAAATATAATTTAATATTAAAATTGCATCATTATTTCAGTGTGAATTGAACAGCACTGGGGAACCCATTGTGAGCTTGTGTTGCTCATTTATGCCAAATAATTGACAAAAACAAATAGCAAAAATATCCCCAAACCTTGAAGAATGGAAAAATAAAATTTTGACCCAATGGAATGATTATCTTTGTTTTTTAGCTGAAATGATTGAATTGTATAGATGATGGTAATGGTTATAACTAAAGGACAGAAACTTAAAGGACAGAAGTGACTTCCAGGTCTTGTTCCATATGTTTATTTCCTTTATTGCTGTCCTTACTTAATATTTGTGTGTGTGCCATGAATTTTTGCTACTTTTTCAAATGAATTCTTCTTCATATACTTCCTAAGAACTATTAGTCCAAGCCTCTATTTATTTAGAGAAGGAAACTATGAGAGATTAAGCAGTTTATAAGAAGTTACAAATATGGTGACCAAGGACATGAGATTTAAATTCCCCACCTCTTGACTCTGATTTTGTAAGCAGATTATTACTTAAAAAAAAAATGTTTTAATTAAATATTCAAATTATATCTTAGTTCTACCAAGAAAACAACCCATCTGAAACCAGAAGGTCAAGAATGTTTTCCCAGGGCCATGGATTATTGTGAGTTGAAGTGCGGTCTGAATCCCAGCGCTTGGCCTGTCCAGGTGCAGTAATACATCCAGCTGAATTGTGGAGTCCACTGCTTTCAAGGCAGCGTGATAAAGGATGATTCATTTCCTTATCCCTACGACTTGCCTTCTTGTGTGAGGGATTCAAGATTTGATCCCGAGCAAATTACATACTGGGCACCATTGCTTTTATTTCATGCTATGTGCCTAAGTGCAATAAAAGAATCCCCCCCATAAACTTTTCATGCCATTTTAGGGTTATTTTTCTCTGAATGTAAAGGTCATTGTATCCCACTGCTTGCATCCTGGTGTGCCAGCTTCCTGTTTGACAGGGCTATCCATCTCAGTTAGCACGGCTGCTCAGCGCGCCGTGAGCTCACATGTGGAGCACAGAGCACTAAGTGGCCAAGATTTGATTCTTGGCACATGCTCAGGGAAGGGGCTCTCAGGAAATTTGCACGAGGGAGCCACACTGTTCCATTCAGTGGTGTGGACTTAGAGTTCTACTCACCAAGGTGAGATCCACTAGCAAGAAATATGGTCTACAGTGGAGGATTAAATAGCAAAAAGTCAAAAGTGAATATTTGCTTCCCCAAAGTTTTTAAAAACCATGGTTAAAAATGACTAAATATCACACTTTTTAAAAGTTGAATCAACATCTTGTAGGTGCTCTAGATCACGACATACTTTATTTTGTAGGTAAGCAAAGGTTTTATTGCTAGGTCCTGTACTATAATTTCACAGAGGGAGGGAAAATCACAGTTTATTTTGTTTTAAATTAGATTGCTGATCTCTGTTTTGGGTAAATGGAGAAACTTAGAATTGTTTACTTTGAAATGAATGTATTAGATCTTTGTTGTCATTCAGATCATCACACGTGTGCAGTTTGCTGCATATTTATTATAGGCCAAACAGAATGCGTGATAAGACAGGTTGTTCATGTGCTGGAGAGACAGCAGAACGGGAAGAAGCTAGAAAAGGAGGCAGAACAAAATGTGATTGCATATTCGAGGCCTGAGGTTTTATGTGTCTACTTTTCTGTTTTGGTTTGGTTTTATTTGTTTGTTAGTTTAGGTAATTCCCCCCAAGATGAGGAAGTCATTGGGTGACCTGAGAGCAAATGCATTTGCAGCAGAGAAGCTGAGCATTTCTGAACCTCTTCTTCCTGTGTTGAAAAAGTTGGGCCAAACTAAACTGGTTTCTTGAGCCTAGTTTAGAAATTGAGACTCTTGAAATGTGATTTTTTTATTTTGACATGACCAGAAAAGAGCTTCAATAATTGAATTGGAATAGCATCCAGATTGCCTTTAAAAGAGAAAATACATTAGCAGGGTCATTATTTTGGAGTGATACTCACGTTCCAATGACGAAGCAGCATACCCACGCTCTTGTGAGCATAGGATAGTCAGTTTCTTCTTCTGATGTGGCATTCCCTCCAGGTGAGCTGAAGAGATTTTATTAAGAAAGACTATTTACTTAAAAAAAATGATACAAATTCCACTAAAATGGAATTCACGGATTTTCAATCCCGCTCCCCTACCCTGCCCCCCGCCCCCCCCCCCCATTTTACAGTAACCTTCTTTATTTTAAGCCAGATATTTGGACCCTAGAGAGGATAAGGGCACAAGATAATGTCATAAATCGTGGGCATTATGCTTTTAACTGACCCAAACCCTACCTTTCCCAGAACACATACCATTTACCCTCAATAATTCTCAAGGATATGAGATGCAGGATTCACTTGAGCTGCTGTTTTGCATATGCAAAAAGCCTAAAGATGGCGAGCTCTTTGCTTTTCCCAGAATAGGTAGCCTAAAGTCTAACGAACAAGCACATTTTATGTTACTCGTTGAACCAGGAGTAGATATACATGGGTCAGAAGTGGTCTTCCAGTCTCTTGTAAGAGGAGTGTTAACACAGGGAACTGCTGGGCAAGAACCCTCCCCCCCAAACTCATCACTCCACTTATTTGTCTTTTTTGTTTCCTGTTCATCCTTTCAGTTTTGCTCCATAATGCTTTTGGTAATAGCCATGGGCCTCTCCGCATTGTTGCTACTGATTAAGTAGCTATTTGTACTTGCCAAGGTGGATGGTGGACTCTGGGAGGTGGCAGGGATGGCAGCGTGATTCCTCACTTTGTACATTTGACTTAATTTGTAAATGGATATCTTATCTTTTTCCTGCTTCCTATTTAAAATTTATTTTAAAATTTATTTTTGACTTGAAAATTTTATTTAAGAACAAACATGCTGGACAATAAATAAGCAAAAATCCTTTCTGGCTGGTTATTTTTGGGTTCATGAGTATGTAAACAATTATGAGTTTCAAGAGGTAGTATATAAATCACCATTTTTTCTTATTTGTGTTAGAATAATTAAATGTATAGCCATTTAAAATGATGTTTTTAAAAAGTGACACAAAAATGCTTTTAATACAAAGTTATGTGACTCAAGCAGAGTACCAAATAGAGTTTCAATTATATAAAATTTCACTTATATGCATAGAAAAAAGACAGAGGAAATATATTAAAATATCAACTGGGTGGGTGGTGGGATTACGTGGGATTTTCTTTTTCTAATCAGGAAAGAAAAAGTATGAAATTCTACTCCCTCTATGAATTCTTCTCTGAATAAGTGGGAAGTTATTTCCACCATATTATCCAATTTTGATAAACAGTTCACTTTGTCCCTAATTTATCCATAAGTGTGAAAACTTGTACATGTTACGAATGCATTCGTTGTTTTTTCAGGTTTAAGATTAAAAAAAGAATCAATAAGTCATTAATGAGCCCCTGTGATATATAAAACAAGGGATTTCTTAGGGGTTTTTTAAAAATTATAGTTGATGTATAAGGATTTCTTAGAGTTTTAATAGTTCTAGGTAACATAAATTCAGCAATTAGTATTTGTGAGACACTATTCTTAGAGATTTACATGTACTGACTCATTTAATTCTCATAACAGCTCTTTGAAGTAAGTTATATGTTTCCCATCTCATAGATGAGGACACTGAGGCACATAAAGAGAGAAGTAACTTTCCCTGGTGCACAGGGCTGGTGGGTGGAAGAGTTGAGATATGAAGCCTAGTTAACCACTTCCTGAGTCAGAGTCCTCGACCACAGGGCTGTCCAGTGACAGATCTGATCACTGGGAATGTAGAGTTGGGGTAGGAGTCCATTCTTATTTAAAGCTTGTTCTTTTGCTTTTTGACCTAAGGCCTAAAAGGCAGGACTTTTTGGATTGGGTGCCTTCTAAATACATAATGATTACATTTATTTGATAATGATTACATATATTCAATAATGATAAATTATACATATTTCATTTCTTTGATAAAATAGAGATATTTCTTCAAGGTAACTGAGACAAATTTCATTAAAAATAAAAGCCTCACAGAATTGTTTATTGAAGCCAACTCCTAAAACTAAAAGGAGGGACTACAGTAGGTTGAGTAATTCAAATATATGTTTCTTGCTTATAAAGCCAAAATGATTCTTGATATGCAAATAAAGAATATTCCTTAGCAATTCTCATCTTCAAATTAATAAATTCAGTAGTATGAAATGCCTACTGTGTGTCAGTCACTGTTCTGGGGATAAAGAACTGGAAAAAAAATCTTGCTTTCATGGAGCTTACACAAGAAAAGTTTATAGTATGTGGATAACTAGTTGATTTTCACCCTCTGAGCTCAGAAATATTGAATATCGAGGCTCAGAGAATAGAAATGCATGTAAAATTTGTTTATAGGTTTGGTGATAATTTTTAACTAAATGTTCATTTTATTCCTGAAAAAAATGCTTAAGAATTTCTCTTCCTCTTGCTAGCTTTTGGAAATAGATGACAAGATGGGAAATACGGGTTAAAATTTCTAGGAAATCTTACTTTGCTTCATTAAAGAAAGCTGTTTGTTTGCCTCTTCTGTTTATTTTTGTCTTCATTTTAAAAATAGGCCTAATGTTGGCTTTGATTTTTGTTGGTGAAACCCTTCTGCTCTCACAGGCCCATTTCTTCAGAACACAAGGGTGGCACTTTGTGGTAGGCATTTAGTCCATGTTAGAAGAAGGAACAAATGAACTTACCCTGGAGAAACATGCATTCCTAAAAAGTGCCAGTTTACTGTCTTTAATTATTACATTTGGACTCATGAACTGGAAACTATTTTGTTGACTTAGAGTGATGCATAGCACAATGTGAAGTCTGTAGGAATGCAGTAAATGTTTTTTGATTGAATGAAAACGGTTTTTAAGGTTCATTTTTTAAAAAATAAATTTATTTATTTATTTTATTGGCTGTGTTGGGTCTTTTTTGCTGTGCGTGGGCTTTCTTTTTAGTTGAGGTGAGTGGGGCTACTCTTCGTTGTGGTGCACAGGCTTCTCATTGCCGCATCTTCTCTTGTTTCAGAGCACGGGCTCTAGGTGCGTGGGCTTTACTAGCTGCAGCACATGGACTCAATAGTTGTGGCTCATGGGCTCTAAAGCGCAGGCTTGATAGTTGTGGCACACAGGCTTAGTTGCTCCGTGGCATGTGGGATCTTCCTGGAGCAGGGATCAAACCTGCGTCCCCTGCATTGGCAGGCGGGTTCTCAACCACTGTGCCACCTAGGAAGCCCTAAGGTTCATTTTTGCTAAACTTTATCCACGAAGAATTTTGTGTGTGTGTGTATCACTGTGAGGTTGGTGCCCATTCATTAATTAGCTACTTTTATCAGAAGTGAAGTATAATTTGACTCGTTATTGATCGGCTGTCACCGTTTCCAGACTATTCCATGTCATCTTTCCATATTCAGTGATGTTTTGACTATGCTTGGGGTGGCAGAGCACTCAAGTAATAACTGTTAGACTCAAAGAGGTAGTTGTTCATAAGGTACTTAGGGGATTGCTGGGATCCAGATTCTTCTGCTCAAAATTTAGAGATACGTTGTCAGTGTTTATCTGGACCTCATCTGTTTGAAGGCATTGTATGTAGGGTGAATAATTTCAGTCTACAAACTAGAAACAATGATAAGAATAAATAAAATAAGATTTGAAACCAAAGCAGTGAGAATATTTATATAAAAAGGAATGGCATGGCTTAATTTATGTATTACTTATTTTTTATTTTATATATTATTCGTTTATTAATTATCATATACTTTCCAGTGGACTAGCTCTATAACATACCACATATTAGGTAGAACTTTACATAGAAGCTACTGTTAAGGTAAATTTCCTCATTAGAAATGAATATACTTTCATTTTAAGTTATTCAGTGCTTGAAATGCTCTGTTCTTAAGTTAATTCTATACAATGTTTTATAATGGAACTATATAACATATACAAAGTTGAGAGACTAGTGTATTAAATACTCGCGGAATCATCAGCTAGGATCAAAAATTAGCAATTTATGGTCGATTTTGTTTCATCTATGCCTCTACCTATTTCTCACCTCTCTCCCACTGGATTATTTAAAATAATCCTAGACCTCGTATTTTGTCCATAAATATTTTACTGTGTCTCTTAAAGACTATTTTAAAAGCATAACCATAATACCAGCATGAGGCCTAAAAAAAAAAGATAATGATTCCTTAATATTATAAAATAACCAGTTAAGGTTCAAATTTTCTGAATTATATATATATCTGTGTGTATTTTTAGTGTTTGTTTATTCAAATCAGGAGCCATACAAATCTATATATTGTACTTGGTTGATGTGTCTCTTAAGTCTTTGAATCTATGGGTTTCCCATTCTCTTAAATTTTAAAAAATTCTAAAACTTACATTTGCTGCTTTAATTCAGAATTATTTTTATTTTGCTAAACTTAATGAAGACCCTAATCCTATAAATGCCTGCAAATACTATGATTTCAAATAAAAAATTAATAAGCTTAATCATAATCTTGGAAAGGAATTCAGAAAAATCACTTTTTTGTGTAAGAGGATGGTTAAAAGACTTATATTGTCTAGAGTTGAAAGGTTTTTCATGTTCTGAAAGTTTGACCTTCTCCCTACTGAAAATACTTTAAATGATCTCTTGCCTTGTCTCTCTTAGTTTCTTTCTTTGGTTCTCTCTCTCTTTTTTTCCATTTTTTCTTCTTTAATTAAACTCTCATGTTTGGGAGACTCTCAGAAGGTTTTTCTTTATAAGGGCAATGTTGAAAAAAGGTGCATATTTAGAAATTTTAGGCCTTGGAGCAAACTTTTAACAAACAAGCTGTTTTTTTTCAAAGTTCTGTGGCTCTCAAAAAAGAGCTAAAAACGTTACCCAAAATTGCTGTTAACCATGTTTCAACCCTCATTAGAGCTGGACAGGCCAAAATGTAGAACACTGGCTGGGCTGACACAGATCTCTAACAAGCCCCCATACTCTTCCCTCCTCTAGTATATATAATTAAATGTTCATGTATGTGTGTGTGCATATATATTTGTTCACCTGCACATAGCAAAACCTGAAACACTACTTTTTTTTTTTGAGGTACACCAAAGTGAATCAGCTGTATTTATACATATATCCCCATATCCCCTCCCTCCCGCGACTCCCTCCCACCCTCCCTGTCCTGGCCCTCTAAGGCTTCACCCATCATCGAGTTGATCTCCCTTTGTTATACAGCAACTTCCCTCTAGCTATCTGTTTTACAGTTGGTAGTGTATATATGTCTATGCTACTCTCTCACTTCGTCCCAGATTCCCCTTTGGCCCCCACTCCCCCAACCCCGTGTCCTCCAGTCCATTCTCTGCATCTGCATCCTTATTCTTGCCTGTCACTGGGTTCATCAGTACTGTTTTTTTTTTTTTTTTTTTTTAGCTTCCGTATATATGAGTTAGCATACAGTATTTGTTTTTCTCTTTCTGGCTTACTTCACTCTGTATGGCAGACTCTAGGTCTATCCACCTCATGACATATAGCTCCATTTCATTCCTTTTTATGGCTGAGTAATATTCCATTGTATGTATATGCCACATCTTCTTCATCCATTCATCTGTTGACGGGCATTTAGGTTGCTTCCATGTCCTGGCTATTGTAAATAGGGCTGCAGTGAACATTATGGTACATGTTTCTTTTTGAATTATGGTTTTCTCAGGGTATATGCCCAGTAGTGGGATTACTGGATCATATCGTAGTTCTATTTTTAGTTTTTTAAGGGACCTCCAAACTGTTTTTCCTAGTGGCTGTACCAACTTACATTCCCACCAACAGTGCAGGAGAGTTCCCTTTTCTCCACACCCTCTCCAACATTTATTGTTTCTAGATTTTTTGATGATGGCCATTCTGATTGGTGTGAGGTGATACCTCATTGTGGTTTTGACTTGCGTTTCTCTAATGATTAGTGATGTTGAGCATCTTTTCATGTGTTTGTTGGCCATCTGTACGTCTTCTTTGGAGAAATGTCTATTTAGGTCTTCTGCCCATTTGTGGATTGGGTTATTTGCTTTTTTGGTATTAAGCTGCATGAGCTGGTTATATATTTTGGAGATTAATCCTTTGTCCATTGCTTCATTGGCAAGTATTTTCTCCCATTCTGAGGGTTGTCATTTTGTCTTGTTTATGATTTCTTTCACTGTGCAAAAGCTTTTAAGTTTCATGAGGTCCGATTTGTTTATTCTTGATTTTATTTCCATGATTCTAGGAGGTGGGTCAAAAAGGATCTTGCTTTGATGGATGTCATAGAGTGTTCTGCCTATGTTTTCCTCTAGGAGTTTTATAGTGTCTGGCCTTCCATTTAGGTCTTTAATCCATTTTGAGTTTATTTTTGTGTGTGGTGTTAGGAAGTGTTCTAATTTCATTCTTTTCCATGTTGCTGTCCAATGTTCCCAGCACTGCTTATTGAAGAGGGTGTCTTTTTTTCCATTGTATATTCTTGCCTCCTTTGTCAAAGATAAGGTGCTCATATGTGCTTGGGTTTATCTCTGAGTTCTCTGTTCTGTTTCGTTGATCTTCCTTTCTATTTTTGTGCCAGTACCATACTGTCTTGATTACTGTGGCCTTGTAGTGTAGTTTGAAGTCAAGAAGCCTAATTCCACCAATTCCATCTTTCCTTCTCAAGATTGCTTTGGCTATTCGGGATCTTTTGCGTTTCCATACAAATTGTAAGATTTCTTGTTCTAGTTCTGTGAAAAATGGTGTGAAACACTACTTTTTAACTAAATGCCAGGGGAAAAATAATGCTCATCTTACTTCTTTGTCTAATATATTCTTAAAAATGAATATCTAATACATGTGTTTATAGTTCTGTATTTCTTACATTTGTTTATATTGTCATAAGTATGTTATCTAAAGTATATAAATATGTAATTATGGCTCATTTAGTCAGCTGATGGAATTATGGTCTATATATAAATTTGTAGAGGATGAAGACCCTATCCAATTTGATTTGCGGAATGCCTAGCTGTTGAGTAGGAAGTACTTGATAAAAAGTGTTAAGGGCAGTGAATTAAGAAAAAAAAATCTGATATCACTTCACATCTGACCTTGCAGTTTCTGCCAGAATATCCAGTTAAAAAAAAATAATTGTCAGTGGAAATAATTCATTTAAAAAAACTTGCTCATTATTTTCTCTGTTATGAAGGAAGGTTTTAGTAGTGTTTACAGTTATCTGTTTTGTTTGGGGCAATTAGCCATGGTGTCCATTAGCTTTGGTGTATTTTTTAAACTGCTTAAAATCCTTCTTTTTTGGAATTTGGGCATTAATGCCTGTGACCTGGAGGGGACTGATGATCTTAGTTCTGCATTTTGGCATTCATGTAAAATGATCCAGGTTAAACAGAGTGACCCACAGTGATATACAACTTTTATTTAATAATTAAAGTATGTCCCATTAAAAATATATAGCTTTTGAGGAGTTATGAGTAGGAAACCTACAATCTAAAATTGGTGATACTCTGATACAATTTATATTGTGATTAATTTTTTATTCTATTCCCTTCAAAAGTATAACTGTCTTTTACTAATGTATAGATTTAAAATGCAAGGTCGAGTCATTTGCTGAAGACCCACTCTTTTTGTGCTTTAAGAAGATGCAGTAGCGATTCCATTAAAGGAACTCATTTAGTGAAAAGTACATTCATAAATGATAAAATCTACCTTTTGGGTAGATTGTATATATAATATATATAATAATAATATAATTTAAAGCTCTCCATTGATACAGCTCTCAGTCTTGGTGCTATACCAATCATATTCCAACTCTTAATAAAGTCCGTTTTGACATTCATGATAGACAGTAAAAACTTCTTGGCCATAGGCCATTTTGTAATATTCAAACTCTTTTCAAAACTCCCTGCTTTCTTTTTTTCCCCCCTTTTTTATATGGCTATATGGATAAGAGTTCTGTTATCTAAATCTTATAATTTCAGTTAATTCTTTTGTGAAATTTCAGAATTGTAGGTCCTTTTACTTCTTATTTTAGTGTACATTTTACATTTATGCTTTTAATATCTAAATTTTCTCAGATACAGTATAATTGTATTTAAAAATTTTTATGGAATATCGACTCCACAATAATTCATTCATTGCATAGTGTGAGTTGGTGGGCGGTTTATTTGTAACTTATGTAGGTACCTTGGCACATGAAGCGGAACCCTGCGATGTCAGGGATCCCTTCTGTCTGCGATGTGACAGAGCTCAGTGGTGGCTTTGGGAGGCAGGGGTGAAGAGCGAGCATGAAGCTGGCCGTTTGGTCACTCATGGGCTCCTTGGTTTGGTTTCCGAGGTGCCAGATAGATTTCACATGGTTGTGATGAGCATTTAAAATCCAGTGCTTTGGAAAGCAATGTTTTTTGTTGTTGTTTTGGTTTTTTTGACAGTAGGTTTGAGAACTGTAAAGCATCTCATATCAAGATTCTACTTGCTCAAAAGCAGTAACTGGCAAAATTATTTGTGTGTCAATGAGGGAAAACACAAAGGTTTTTCCCTGTCTGCCCCTTTTTGGTTTGAAGAAATATCACCCAGGACAGAACAGCAAATCTGTGCTACTGTTTTACAAGCTCTTTACTCAGGTTGGAAAAGATCGCTGCAGGCTATATGCAAATAGACAGTGCCCGAGGTTTCTCTCAGCTTCCAGCTCCAGCTCACCAGAGAAACACATCCAACATATTCTTTCTGTCAGTTTTGTGAATCAGAGAATGAGATGCTGGAAAGCTCATTGCACAGTCAAGCCTCTGTCCTCAATAGTTTGGCTCTACAAGGCCCAGTAATGTCCCAGGTGAAAACTGGGCCCAACCTCCTGGGAGCCAAGTTAAGAGGGCGATCTGTTCTTAATCAAAGCTTTGACCAGTTTTACCAGCTTAACGTGGTGATTTTTGAGAATATATACTCCAGAGCCAGAGTAATAAATAAAAATTTAAGTGTTGTATTTTATTATGATGAATACAGTGATTCCTTAAGGGAAGGGGGAGACTTCTTTGAAAGGGGGTCTGCTTTAGATACTCTGCAAGGGAAGAGAGATATCAGAATTATCTGGAATGGAAAAACTTTATTAAGATTGTTAGTCTTTTAGAGCATCATTGGAAGAAGTGCAGTTAAAAGAGTTTTACTGTTCCCTTTTTATGAAGAAGGGCACAACGCAGAATTTTTTAAAGATTATACCTTAATTTTCTGGTTCTCTTACACACTGTGATACCATTCATTCACTTAACAAATATTTCTTGTGTGCCTATTATGTGCCAGGCATTGTTCTAGGTGTTGGGGGCAAGGCAAAGAACCAAACACAGAATGCCTCTGACCTCAAGATACATTCCAGTAGGGGAGATAGAAAATAAATTATAAACATATAATAAAATGTTAGATAGGAGCTGGCAATAAGTTATGCTTGTGTTGACTGTATTAGCTCCATCTTGTCTAAAAGGAGGTTTTGGCAAATATAGGCTTCTGGAAGGTAGCTTTTTAGCCAGAACAAAATTGAAGGTTTTGAATGGGGTTTGAGGATTAAAAATAAAATGATGTAGGTACTTAAAAGGGTAAGCCTCAGTTTTCTGAAAAATTTACCTATTTGGACTATCTCATGTTTGGAATAGGATAAATATAATACGTCAGAATTAGCTTAGATTAAGCCATAGTTTAGTTTTTGTGAGGGAAACTGAAGCTTCTACCTGATAGACATGCTATGAATATATTTAATAAAGGTAGTATTATTAACTAATTAGTAATATTAAGCACTACTATTTATTTAGTACTTCTTATATACCAGGTACTGTTCTAGGTGCTTCACATGTATTCACTCATTCAGTCCTCATAATAACCCCCATGAAGTACATGATATAATTGTCCTCATTTTACCAGTGAGGAAACTGAGACTCAGAGAGGTAAATAGCTTGGCTGACATCAAAAACTGGCTCCAGAGAATGTGTACTTCACCAATATCCCATTCTGTGGCATTATATTTCTAGTCTGCCAATCTAGTCCTAAATTCAAACTAATAGTAACTGTATTTTACAGGCATTAACCAAAGATTGACATTTTGGAATTGGTAACTGAACATATATATATGTTTAAATTGAGTGGGGAGCATGTTTTGAGTTTAAATAACAAAATTGAGCTTGCTATCTTGGGATGGCATTTTATGAGAATTTACTTTGTGTGACCCTCATTTTTGTATACTTAAGCTCCTTATAAATTTATAAATTAAAAAACAAGTTTGTTTTAATAACAAAGTAGTGCTTATTAATTATAGAAAACCAAAAACAGAAAAAGGAAAGAGAAGACAACCCCCCCACCCTGTGGACCAACCACCTAGAAACAAGTGTAGGTAACATTTTAAGGCACTCCTCTTTAGTTATAGTGCTAGGCATGTTTTTACATAGTTGAGGTCATATATACAATATTTTCATCTGTGGTTTTTCACTTAATATTGTGTATAATTTGCATATTCTTTATTATTATTTCTAATATTACGTACTAGTCAAGTTTTTGGTTTTCAAAGCAAATGTGAAAGACTCATTTTCCTTTGATGATCTAGAAGGATTTAGGAGTGGTCAGTATATCAGGAGGTGTTAAGTACAGACGCTGTGCCTAGGCCGTGCGGGACAATCAGAGTGACCATCTCCACTGTAGAAACATAGTTATCCTTTGAAAATAAGTTTTTTCTAAGTTAGTTTATTGTAAGGACTTCCCTGGCGGTCCAGTGGTTGAGACTCTGCATTTCCAGTGCAGGAGGCACGAGTTCAATCCCTGGTTGGGGAACTAAGATCCCACATGCTGCACGGCCAGAAGAAAAAAAAGCTAAGTTAGTTCATTGCAGGTGAAAGGCTGATTATTTAAACAATAATTTTATCATTGACGGGCTTTCTTTCTTACCTCTGCCTTGTGGTAAAGAGTTAAGTTTTTTAATGTGGGAGAAGAGTTAAAAGACATTGTGTCATTTAGGAAACCTTAGTTAATTGATTGCATATTTTGTTTTTATAATAGCCTTGTTCTTACCACATTTTGGTCTTTCTCCTCTTTAAAAAACACATACACAGCATTGTGTGGGTTAGTTACTGAGTGCTTACTAGTTTCACAATGACAGTCCTGTGTTAACGATGTCCCTTTGCCCAGGAATTAATAACTGATGACAGTTTGTCTGTTTTTTAGCCTCTGGTTTTTGCTCTGTGCAGTAGGATGGAGACTTTCTGAAAGAGTCATTGGGGGAAACTCCTAGGAAAGGTTTTTCCTGTGTTTGAATTGATTCAGCACAGCTCACTATTGGAGGTAGGGAATTTGTCAAACAAATCATGAAAGCTCCCAGGCTTGCAGGAGCAATGGGTTGTAATCCCTTTTTGGTAGTTTGTTTCTAGAGGACCTCAGATCCTGCTGGGCATGGGAAAGAGATGAACTTCTCTCCATCTTCCTTCTGTATTTTATAGTCCTAAGACTGACCCAACTTCTTTTTATAGTCTCCTCTATAGCTTAACAGGTGTGAGATTGTCCTAGTTAGAAGTCAGGTGTACTTGGCCGTCTACCCTGCCCCCTTTCCTAATGGTGTCATTGGTACCGTCCCGATCATCTCCCTTTTGTGTGGTTTTCTGGAATCATTCGGCTCACACTGAGGTCTGTCTTCAGAGGTAGGGATCACTCTCTTCCTATGTGATTATGTTGGTGGCTCTTGGATAGAGAGAAGTATTTGCTTTCAATAAAATATTTAGATTGGTTTTCATAATAGGCATAGCAAGGATTGGTCAGGATTTATGTAGCCAAAATTATCTATTAAAATGTACTCAGCAACTCATATGAACAAAGAGTGTTAATTATGAAACCAGGATTTTATCATGAGATAGCTTACATAATACATTGTTATAATTTACTACTGTTTTCCTTTTTTACTTCTAACCCCTAGTGGATATTAAAATGCACCTGTTTGCAGTTTAAGTGAACACAAGATCAATAACTGCTTTCTGTCTTACTTATTAAAGGGAAATTTCCTGTTGTGACTAACAAGATTATGAGTTTGTCTAAGTCTCTCAGCACATACTAATTCAGCCAGGTAAATGAAAAAGAATAGGCCCAACTCCGTTGTAAATCAGAGGGATTAAAACGCTCGTGGGTGTGGTGTGTTCTCCCAGGAGACTGAGGTGTCATGTAGTATGTGATAAGGGATTTTGGCTGCATTGTCTTGAAGTTTACAAAAATAACCAATTTATCACCCCAAAAAGGACACACCAATAGGTGTGTATATTTTTTCTCTTGCTAGTATTGGAATACTTCAGTGTTAGTCAGTAAGACATAGTTTTGTTCTATTTTCCTGTATGTTTAGTCCTTAAAAAAAAAAAGAGTGGTGTGCATATTGTTGCTGATTGTAGTGCTAGTGAACACAGAGCTTACTGTTTGCCAGGCGTGTGGCAGCTCCCTTCATGCTCACAAACCATGTGTGGCATCAGTACGATTATCTGCGTTTTACGGCTGAGAAAACTAAGGCACAGAGAGGTTAAGTGAATTACCCCAGGGCGTCTAGCAAGTAAGTAATGGACCCAGGATTCAAATGTTCAAACCCAGGCATTCTACTTCTCGCGACCGCAGCTTAGTCACTGTACTCTGTGTCTCTCTGGCATGATTAGACATTGTTGTGATAGTGGGTATGAATAAAAGCCTCTACAAGGCCTAATGTAACTAGACTAACTCATTAAAATGCTGCTTATTTCCTCCTCTTTTTCCTTTATTTATCTTTTCTTCTTGTAGTAGTTTGGGAGACAAGAACTTCAAAGACATTATGAGTGCATTCTACTTAATCTGAAATATTTTGATGCTTCTGGAAAAGTGAGATGATTTAATTTCATATATAATTGCATGAGGAATTATAAATTATGTTTTCTAAAATACCTATGACACTAAACCACAAAATGAACAGATAAAACTGATTTGTTCTCTGACAAATCAAGATATATGGCACTGTTTTCATTGCAAGTGCCATTCGTGGGGATGGAGCAGCTGAGTGTGCTACAATATGACACAAACATTCCCAGGCGGCCCTGCTTTCACACGGGCATCCCGAGGTGATTTACAACCTGTACTAAAAATTTTTTTTAAACAGTGTCAAGCAGAGCCCAGGTTGAACTTCTAAAGTCATGGAATACAGATATATCTTTCTAACTGACCTTCTTTAGCATTAACTTACTCTTCAGAAATAAATTGTTTTATCCTGTGGAGAGAATGGACCATTTTCAGGGCACTGGGGGAGTGGCATTTAGAAAATTCTGTCTTAAGTGCATTTAATAGTTTCCTGGAAGGTATGTGTTGACTTCTTCTGGAGGGTAATTTATTCATAGTAAGACTGAGTTAATGATTCTTTTTTCTTCCCACTGGACTGAAAACCGAGTGTGTTGTAGGTCTCTGTGTGGTGAAAGGCTAAAAACTCAAAATTTGGATGTTGTGAGTTTAAGCATTTCTCAAAGGACCTGTGTGCCCAAGCTGCCACAGTCATTTGTTTGTCCTGAATTTTTAAAAGGCTTTGAAATGTGTGGAACCAAAATAGTTCTGTTTGTAGTACTAAGGAATCTGGGGAAATAAGAGTGTTGTCTTCTGTGTGGGAGAGATTAATATGGGTTGATTGCTGGTAGCACCTAATCATTGCGTTGATTTTGTTGGGCGGTGATGGATTTTTCACTGAGTCTGCCCAAATCACTCACCTGGTCCCTTTTGTGATTCAGGACAGCTGATTTGTGATGGGTGGGTAGGAATAGGAGGGGAGATCAGATCTTTGGGTCAGAGAGAAAAACAGAACTCCAAAAGGCAGATCTTGATTGATTTTGTATCGGATTCCAGCCCAGAGGAGTGAATTCAGACACACAGGAGATGTTATTCTGCATCACTGATACTTGTATTAGATGCTTTATTTAATGTTCTCTTTTTAGGTACATTTTCTATTATGTGTGACAAAAAGTTGGTTGAAAATGGTTATCCAATTTAAATGTTAGAGTTTATTAAACAAACCAAATCAAACAACAGATAGTGTTGTACAACACTGTGAGAATGTAGAAGGAAACCAGGCTAGGTTTTGAAAGTGAAAGTCGCTGATAACATTTCACAGTTGTACATTAGTTTAAAAAAAAATTTTTTTTTAAATTTCCAACTTGAACTTAAGTGGTTAAAAACATATGGATTTCCCAGTTTCTTTTCCTTAAGGCATTGCTAGGAATCGCTCATGGTGAACAGTTGATCAGGTGTTTCCTGTCAGACAAGCTGAGAGCTATCTAATGTTATGGGACAGGGCCTCGGGTCCCCTGCTCTGTGTCTTCTACGGTCCTGTTTTTGTTCAGGACAAGATAGTAGAGTGTGGTGCTAGGTGTTGTGAATTTGGCAGTGTGACTGTTGGACTTTTAATATTGCTGTTACCACTTCCCAGCTCTGACTCTCTGCCCCTCATCCTCACCTATAAAGTAAGGGTAGCAGGGACTTCCTTGGCAGTCTAGTGGGTAAGACTCCACGCTTCCACTGCAGGGGGCGCCGGTTGGATCCCTGGTCCAGGAACTAAGATTCCACATGCCACATGGCCAAAAAAAAAAAAGGTAGGGCTAACAATAATCACCTCCTTCCTAGGGTTGTTAGGAAGATTAAATGAAACACTCCAGATAAGGAGCTTTACACACAGGGTAAGGGCTGGGTACGTGTTAGTGCTCGTATAATTACTATTATAACTTTGTAAAGCAGAAGCTAGACATAATATGTTAATTTCTTTTGTTTTCTGTAGTCTCCATTCATATAGCCCCTCATCCTGAGATACTGGATGTGAATTACTAATATTATTTCCTTAATCATTTAGATTTTCTTACTGTATGGGAAGAATAGATCCTCTGATATTCCTTGTGTTTTGATCAGCAAAATCCTATTCCATGGCTCTGCATCAACTTGGAAAAAAATTGATTTCTGTAGACAAAGTATTCTGTACTACACTGACTGCTTTTTTCAAAGAATTTAGTCTGTATTTTATATATGCTGACAGCATAATAAAATTTCCCCCCAAGTCATCTGGTTGAAATAGCCTTTATTAATTACAAATTTAAAAAATGAAATAGCCTTTATTAATAACAAATTTTAAAAAAATTTAAATTTCATTAATGGCTTTGTAATAAAATGAGCTGGTTTTTTGGTCAGTTGACAAACACTTTGCATCTGTTCCATCTTCTTCTTTAGCGTTCTAAATACCAAGTTACCTAAGTACAAATGCAGCTTGACTACAGTGAAACCATCTAGTTTAACACAGTGTTTCCACAGTTGGATTAAAAGCCAGGGTATTTCCCCTCTCATTCCTCTTCCAAAATAGTCGTTCATATCTTTTCTGTTCTTCTGATGTGGTTCCACTTGTGGAACTGCCTCAAAGTAAATCTGGGGCTGTGTGGAGCGGAAGGAATGTAAATGTTTTGCCTGGGGACACATTGTCAACAGGTATTTGTGTCCTAGAAAATTTGAATGTCATGTTACCTTTGAATCACGGCTCCTTCTTTTCATTCTCCTTCCTGGAGCATCTCACAGGAGATAGCTTCACTTTGGTGCACTTTTACCTGGACTAAATAATCACAGCTTAAAGAAAAAAAAGTAAATAGTGATATTTATGTGACCAAAGAGCCCAACTAGATGAAGATATTAGATCAAGTTATGCTATGTTCAGTTTCGTTGCAGTGTGATGCAGTTAGCTTTTAAATAGGGCAATGAGAAATGAACTGGCAATGAACTCCAAAGTAGCAGTTTTAATTTTTTGTGACTTATTAACTTCTTTCCCCTCATTTCTGTAGTCTTCTTCATTCTATTTCTTTCCCTTTCCTTGGTATTTAAAATAGTCCTGCCTCAATACTACTTTTCTGATAACAGAAGTCAATGTTTCTTTTTTTTTCCCTTAATATTGTTCTTTTGGGTATGCCAGATCCAGTGTCAATGTGAATAACATTCAAAGTTTAAATCAGAAAAAAATAAAAATTCCTGTCTCCCCTCCCTGCCCCTTTTTGACCAATATTCTATTATTAAAAAAAAATGAAGCATGAATTACCTGTGGGGAAACATAGCATTTGAAGACCTTTTTCCTGCCAGCTAGTAGATGTGTGGTCCCACGGTGTTTTGGTGTGTGTTTATTTTAATATTAGAATTACCAACTGAAAGCTAATAATACTCTAAGAAAAGTATAATTATGAAGGTAAATCTGTATCAAAAATTGCATGGTGTACCTCAAAGTCAAATATAATTATTAGGGGATAGTCTCCTATTTGATAATTATCCATTCATAGATTTGTACATAAAGTAGTGTTTATAAAATTGTGTATTTTTAAAATTCATTCAATTTCCCACAAAGTATAATCCACTAGATTTTAGGCAAAATAACCCACTTTGGTATAATAGAACCACACCTATATCGAAATAACTAAAACACTAAAATAGAAATATCATGTTCCTTCTGCCAAATATTATGATGTGACTCCTGCCAAGTCCTAGTGCCCACTCCCTTCTGAATCCAGTGGTCCTATTTTTAACTTTTTTTGAGAACTCACCCCTGCCGAGGCCTGTGCATATGACAGCTACCTCTTTAGCCTGTGGCCATTTGCAGTGTCAGTGGGAGCAGTGGTGATGCTACAAGTTGGCAGACAGGCTTGGTGGGGCTGGTGGCAGCCCTGCAGAGAAGGACAGCTCATGGAGAATGGTGTTGGGCCTGAAGGCTGCCCTCAGAGGCCTTGGATAGTAGGATGGAGCATCACTTCAGGAAGGAGATAGGCTAGATCAGGAGGGGCACAGTGCAGGTGCCACGGGACTAGCTTCTAATCATAAAGGTCTCCATGGCCACCACAGACCTGTGCGGGAGGCATTAGAGAGGTAGTGGGTCACTGGACACATAGCAAGCACAATCTTGTTTAGGGGGTAAGGGACGAATTCGTTTATTCGAATTTCTCATGAGTGAAGGAGTCACCTTCCCATCAAATCAACTTATGTACAGATTTTAATGCAATTTTGATATTGATGCATGTTATTAATGTTCATTCAGTTATTTTTTAGCCAGCATGCATCATTAGTATTAAATGCTTGTTAAAGCAATATCATTTTTAATTATAGAACACATAGTAGCTAATAAGTAAGAACAATACTGTATAGCACCATCAGTGGTTCATATGGCTAATGATTAGCAGAGATGTGCAGTAATATTGATGACTTTGTTTCTGTTCCAATTAATAGTATATGTAACAGTTACTTTGTTTTAGCTTACTCTGAACACTTATTTATTTGAGACCTTGGCCACTGGGCAGATGACAGACTTAACTATTATGTTTTTGTTTGTTTGTTTCTTTTTTGTTTTGGCCATGGCTTGGGGCTTGTGGGGTCTTAGTTCCCTGACCAGGGATTGAACCCAGGCCCAAGGCAATGAAAGTGCCGAGTCTTAACCACTGGACTGCCAGGGAATTCCCAACCTGAACTATTCTGTTACTGAAGATACCATTTTCTTTTGGGACTTGTAGTCACGGAGCTAGTACGAGTTACAGTAACCCTGTATTGTGAAGAAGGACAGCATATTTCTCACTTCAAGTCCTATATTTTAATATGTAAATTTTATGGCTCTCATTCTTATTTGAATTATTTTGTTTTTTAGATTGTATCCAAATTGCACAGCCTCTCATCCTGTAGATTTTTCCTCCTTTTATGATTCCTAGCTTTTGCCATCTGAACTGAATGCCTCCTCAGTATTGCCGTGGTGTAGCCTTCACTTAATCAGAACATGTTGCTCTTCTGCCCTTGGCCACTGTGTCCTACTCTTTACCCCTATTTAGCTGCCAGGGATCATTTCTGGAGGGACAGGTGTGTGCTGACGGATACCATTGAGACCCTACTCCTGCTGGAATCATTCCCTTTTATTTCTGATCCACTGGGAGAGGAGTGACCAGCTAGAGCCTTTTCTTAAGCAGAAGCCACATGGTGTTTCGAATGGAAAGGCTTTTGCAGGCTGGGGTTTGTGACAGGCAGGAGAGGCTGGCGCAGGAGTGTTGAGTGAGCGCTTTGACACACCGAGTAACAGCCCATTATCACTTGTGCTGGTGTCAAAACAATACCGCAGTTTGAACTGCAGCTCAGCTTTACTCCTGCTGTCACACATGCTCCCTCCTAAGTCATTAGAGGGTTGGCGTGGACTTTTTCTGGGAGTAGTCAGAGATGCATTAGGAGAGGGGGAAGTGTTTATTAATTCAATTTAAGAAGTGTTATTAATCATCTGCTCTGTGTCCGGCACTGAGCCGGGGTTGGGGGTGGGGCTTCCATGCCAGAATGACAAGGTCCTGCCCTCAAGGTGCCTCTTGCCTAGGAGAGCACATGAGTGCAGTGGCTGTCATAGAGTAACCTTGGAGGGGGCAAACACGATTACTTTGAGAGTTCGAAAGAGGGATCAATCTCACCGGGTTGGAGGGATCCATTTAGACTGATGAGGGAGGTGATGTGTGAGAGGGCCCTTGACAATCTGTAGGATTTGGATGGGCAGAGATGAGGAGAGAGAGGCAGTTGGCTGGGATTTCTGTTTAGCTGGTAGGAAGGATGTGTTTAGGGGAGCTATCAGGACTTGACTCTATTGTAAAGAGCTTTGGATGCCAGGTTGAAGAGTTAATGTTGATTTAGTGGTCTCCTGCTTGAGATCTCCACTGAAGGGTTTTTGAGTTTGGGCAGTGATATGTTAGGAATATGTCAGTGCATAGTAAGATGTTAGTTTAGGTATTAATCAGTTAAGGTTGCAAGTGACTACATGTAACAGAAACTCTACAGTGGTGGTTTAACCAAATAGGGGCTTTGTCTTATGTAGTAACCAATCCAGGATAATACAGTATTTCCCAATGTTGCCAGGGACACAGGCTCTGGCTCTCTTCCTGGCTTCTCTTCTTATCGTTGCAAAATGGCTGCTGTACCTCCAGACATCCAGTGCAGTTTCCAGGCAGGAAGAGGGTAGGGAAAGAAGGGCAAAAGGCCAAATGTCTCTCCTCATGAAGGTCTTCTTTATTATTCTGGAAAGGTTTTCATCCCCTAGGACTTTGTCATTTATCTCAGTTTTAGGTCTAGAGAGCCTGGGAAATCAAATATTTTTTTGACACATTGCTTCTCAGAAAAAAATTGAGATTCTTTTGGAAGAAGGAAAGGGAGAGTAGATATTGGGTAGATAAGTAGCAGTGTTGGCCGCAGCTTGTGACTCTATCGTGGGAAATCAGGGAAGACAGAGAGCAGAGGGGCAGAAAGCTAATCGTGCCAACAAGGATTTTTGATTAGATTCAGAGAGAAAAACTTCAGAGTTTGGTTTCAATTTTAGGTTTGCTTAATGAAAGACTATGGAACAATGAGTTAGGGAAACCAGGCTTTAAATCTGGCACTATTATTAAAAATGCATGTTTTTCAAGAAGTCACTTCTCTGGACCTAAGTTTTCTTATCAATAAAATTGAGGACTTCAAAACGTGTGAGCCAAAATCTGTGATGCTAAGAAATGATTGCATATGTGCTTTTGAATACTATTTTCAGATTAAACACTGAGTAAGTTATAAAAATAAACATATGGATTATGAAAAGATATAAATTTTATTTAGAAATGTTTTCTCCTAATTTGAGGAACCAAAAAGCTACCAAAAGTATTTGACATATTAATTTTAAATATATTATTTAAAACAACGCTGTAATATCCCTTGGCACTGGTGTTTTCTGTTATCAACTGTACTTGCATTTAGTTACTCTAAGGGAAGTAGGAGATAACAGATTCACCCCTGCTCTAACAGGATTATTTATAATGTGACAGTTTATTACACGGTCTTTTCCTGATAAATAGCTCAATTACATATTCTCTGTATTTTACAGTTCCACCTGGGGCAGCTCGTACCATACAAAGCAAAGATGCGGTTTCTCTTTTTCATCGGTGACTTGTTCCGGTTAGGGGAGGTGTTGCCTCTTTCGCTCCGCCCCTGACTTCCTCACCGACGCACCACGACAAGGCCTGGTTCAGATGTGTCTGCCTTGTTTTAAGTAAGGAGGGAGATACAAAGAAATAGAAAACCTGGCCCCTGCCCTTGAGGGACTTATGACTTAGTTGGGAAGAGAAGACAAAGACACATAGAGCAAGTGGAGAACAACACAGACACCGAACTGACGAAGTTCTGGAGCAGGCGTTGTCTCTCTGAGCGCTGGGGGGTGCATTTAGTGGGGCGTGCAGCTACATGAGGGGCCCTTTCCTGGCTCACTCGCTTGCTCTCTCACCTTCTTTGGGACTTTTCTTCATCACTTGTCCTGAGAGTTCCTATAGCTGCGATTTCTCCCTTCCTGTCAGCTCTTTCTGTTTGGTCTACAGAAATCCTCAGTCAAGACTGCTCCAAACTGAAACAGAGATTCTCAGGATTTATTCCCTGATTCAGGCCACCACCACATCCTGTTTTTTCCTTGTTAAATGTATTCAGAGTTTGCATCACTCCATTCTTAGAATCCAGCTCCCATCCGTCTCAAATCGCTTTTTAAAATGTTTGGCTGTGTCTGGTCTTAGTTGCGACACCTGGGATCTTCACTGTGGCGTGATGGCGTCTCTCCCTAGTTGTGGCACGGGGGCTCAGTAGTTGCGTCACGCAGGCCCAGTTGTCCTGCAGCATGTGGAATTTTAGTTCCCTGACCAGGGATCAAACGTGCGTCCCCTGCATTGGAAGGCAGATTCTTAACTACTGGAGCACCAGGGAAGTCCCTCAAGTCGCTTTTTCACAGTGCTTTTCTAGTCACCAAATTTAGGGGCGCCACAATCTGGCTTGTCTTCCTTTTCATTCCCTTCCAGTCATGGAAGGGCTTGTGTTATCTGCCCTCATTCAGAGCTGAATTTCTCATTGTTCCTCAGATGCGCCATATTCTTTCCTGAATCTTTGTCTTTATGGATTTCTGAAACGTTTGCCATCCCTCCAGGTTACCTGGAACACTTAAGACCCAATTACAATTGTAGTTACCGCCCTAGGAGGATCATCCACTGTCCATTCACCAGATGGCATTAATTAGCTGCTTTCTTCTCTGTGCTCCTATAGCACTTATCTTTGTAACAGCAGTTAGCACAATATATTATAGTTTATTTATTTACCTATCTTTTCTCCCCCCGTCTATGAGTTATTCTAGTTTAGTGACCATGTACTGTCCATACCCAGTGCTTGCCAAACAGTCTATACTATTGGGTTGTTAACGTCCTAATGGAAAAATCCAAACAAACTTTTTGGCCAACCCAATGCATTAGAACCACTCTTGTTGCTAAAATACTGGCTTTAGAGTCACACTGCTGGAGTTCATATGGTGACTATCACTTGGTCGCTTTGTGACATTTAAAAAGCCTGTAAACCTCCATGAACCTCAGTTTATTTGTCTGTAAATAAAAATAGTACTTACCCTCATACTGTTGTGAGGGTAAGATGACATCCAAGTAATGTTCTTAGCATAGTGCCTAGAACGTGGTAGGTATTCATGTTAGAAGAAAATTTGTTAAAATATATATATATATATAAATAAGTAGAACAATACTCATTTGGTGGTAATACTGTCTACCTCCTCTTTTGCTTTTTGTTTGAGTGTAAATATAAGCAAGGAAAGTTAAATATACTTTGTGAGCTTCTGGATGACAGACTCTACTCAATAGGGATGAGATCTTTATCATAAGAAGAAAGAAACTACACAAGATCAGTCAGTGCCATTTATTAACAATTACTATTTGGGCTTCTTTAATTAGAAAAAAGCCTCCAGGCATTTAAGATCACTAGTAGAGCTTTAGAAGTAAGAGGCACAAGGGACTTTTATGACTTTTTAAAAAACTTCTTATTTTTGTATTTACAAAGGTGAATGTAAATGTTTTACCAGGCCCTAAGTATATGTTTTGATCTACTTTCACACTTATTAACTGCTTAGTTATAGTAGGAAAATCCATCATAGGTTTTAACACTTGCTTTTATGATAGCCTTATGATGTCATTCTTGTATAGTACATTGCATTAAAAAATAAAGTGACCACCCTGAGCAGTCGGTTAAAATAATGGAGCATTCATTCTTCTTGAACTGCAGCCTAAAATATTCCATAGTTAAAGTTATAGCAACATGTGCTGGGAGGTCAGTTTTTCAGAGTTGTAATCTCACTTGAAGACTGGAAATTGGTAAACATGACAATCCCCTGCATTCTTTGACCAATTCTTTGGGAAGATGATACTGGAAAATACTGAGTTCTACTAAATGAGATATTAATAGGTCCTGTTCTGATTGTCAAGTTATTTGCATTGAGGAACGAGTGGGTGGTCAGTAATAGCAGCTTAACTCAAATACCAATTGAGATGAGAGTATTCCGCCCTAAGAACAATGGCTCGTTTTACAATGTGGCCACAAAATTCAACATGGTTGATCCTAGCTGACTCAAATATCATTAAACTAATCTCAGAGACTAGGATTAGGTTTGGCTGACCAAGTGTCCTTTCAGGTCAGAGTTCAAGGAATCCTGATTAAGTTTCAGGGAGCAGGGAAGACAACCTGCTCTTGATATATTTTCAACAAAGATTTTGTTCTATGGTGCTTTTACGATCCCTCAAATACCCTTAACTGCTAAACTAACACAGAGAAAGGCAGTTTATAGTCTGTAAAATAGTCTGTTTACACAGGTTATTAATGACGCTGGCCTATAGAGTGTGTACAAACCAAAAAGAAGAGTCAGTGACGGTGGCGGGGGGCGGGGGGGGGGTGGTGGCGGGGGCAGTGATGGAGAGAGAGGGAGCCCTGTTGACAAACTTCCTCTCCCTTGTTCTTTGCACTCCCGTGATTAAATCCAGACTTAGCAGCAGTATCATTACATTGGGAAGATGAGCTACAGACTCTTTTGAAGTTGAATTTCTTAACATTACCCCCTGCAATAGAAAGGTCATTCGCACTGTGACCAGTCTTTAAAAACAAACCAATGCTAGACATCATGCATATTCTAAGCAAAGATTCCTCCTTTATAAAAACTTGACATTTGTTGCAGGTGGTGTTATGACACCATGGTATAGAAGAATCTAGTCTTGATTTTTTTAAGTACGGTATTGAAAATGTAAAGTAGGCATAGTTGTAGGGTACAGATTAAGTTAGCGATGATAAATGTGTTAATTCACCACCTTGTCCATGGAAAAAGCTATTCCTCAGGGAAGTGGTATTAACTGTGCAATACCTTATAGCTGAATATTGCTCTGTGAAATGTTGGAGGTTTACACATGATCTGAATTCAGCTTTCTACCTATGATTTTATTCAGTGCCTTTTGTACATCAATAAATTTACTGTAAATTCCCTCTCCCTCCAGTGCAGTGTAGCTCATTATGAAAAAACACAGCTGAGTAGTGTATAGGGCTGCCTATGAAAAGAGAAAAACTGAAGTGGACTATTAGGATTGTAGGTGAGTCCTAAAACATAATTAGAGATCATCTTTTCCTGCCTCCCACCATATTCAGGCATCTCTTCCAGTACTTCTCTGGTGGAGTGTTACTAGCCTGTGCTTCTAGGGATGGGGAACTCACTTCTTTTTGAGGCTACAGATGTCTGTCACATTGCTCTAGTTTTATCATTTCCTGAGGATTGTCAAAGAAAAAAGGAAATAGTCTTCAGACAGAGTGTACCAATACTACTTCCTTTGTAGGACAGCTCAGATGTTTGGAAACTAACGATCATGCCCTCTCTAAGACTTCTTTTCTGTAGGCTAAACAACCACAGATGTCTGCGTATATATTTGGTCCCTTTTTTTATCCTTTCATACTGTGTATCACCCTTGTCTTTGGTTGCTCTCTAGTTGTCCATGGCCCTTTGAAACTAATTCATCTCATTACCTCACATGTGATCTTGACTTTCTAGAAATGCATTAATTATTTTTGGCAGATGTTCACAGTAGTGGCTCATGTTGCATCACCTTAATGTAATCAAGGTTTGTTTGTTGTTGTTGTTATTGTTTTTTCCTCAAGTATTTAGAGAAGATCAAAATTTATATATAAGCAATTATATTCCCATAAAAAATTTATATATATATATCTTATGTATATGTATTGTATATATATCAATGTATATGACACAAATATGTTAATTCTTGGTAAATTTCATTTTGCTTTATGTATTCAAGTGTTAATGGCCCATTGAGATAATTTTTAATCTAAATTATGTTATCAACTATATTGGCTTTGTGGACTCTACACATTTTATAAGCAACTTCATCCAGATCATTAGCAAAATGCTGAATGGGCAGGACCAGACACAGAATGATGCTGGGTCATAACTCTGAAGACTACCTTGGAGGCTTACTGTTTACCTGGAGACTAGTTATTATTGAGCAAGGCACAAACTACCTAACTATATGTCTGTCTGGTCCATTAAGGTATCGTGAAAGCTGTTCTCAAATATTTCTGCCATTCTTATACCCCTGATCAAAGGACATGATTTTAATTTGGCTTTATATTTTGTGGACTGAACTTTTTTTTACTTCTTAAATTTTGAACTTGGAGTTAACAATTTGACTTGTTCTGGAATTCTTCTATTTCTTCATGATTTTATGTATGTGTGTGTATATTTATTTTTACTATTGGATATCACATCTACAAATTCCTCCAGTACCCTGGGATGTGAGTTTTCTGGGCCAGGAGATTTACACTCATTTACAGCAGCCTGACGTTCGTTTATGGCTTTCTTTTCTGTATTAGCTTTCAGGGCCTTCTCAGCCATTGTTCTAGCATTTCCAGTTTGAAGCTCCTTTTGCTTTAGCAGATAAAGCAGGGATAGATGGGTAATTGGGTAGTTTTGTCTCCAGTCTTTTCATCTTTTTACATGGTATCGTCTCCCTTAGGCAGTTGTCCTGTCTTTTCCTAGATCATCATTTGGTCCCTGATTTTATGTAACACCTTTGTGAATGTTAGCAGGTTTCACTTGTCTCAGGTCTTTCTGGGCTGTGACCTCTTCATTAAGATTCTTTTAGAGATTCCTGCTTATTTCTCCACTCTACTTTCTACACTTTTTATGTAGTCTTCAAATTTTAAGCTCGTAAGAGAACTTCCTAAGCAGCTATACAGAAGGCTTTTTAGTGTAGTGTTCAGATCCTGACCTCATTTTTTACTAGGGCAGATGACCTTAGGAGAGTTCCTGAAATTCTTTACACTTTATCTCTAGAATGGGTTCGGAACCCTCCTTACTTTAGGACAGTTGTAAAGGTTGAGATTATGTTAATGACCAATGAGTGGCATCATATTCAATGAATATTATTCTTATTACTATTATTTTTCACGATGATGCCCACTCATATTCTTTCCCATTTTTGTGACTGTACAGGCATTTTTTACAGCCTCACATCTCTTTTAAACCATCACCCTCAAAACAGCGTTATCTGCAGAATCACACCCACATTTTCTTTCAGCTTTTTGACGTCTGCTTTCCTAAGCTATAGAATATATACCTCTTCTAACAATGCCATTGTTTAACTTATTGTAAGTTTCAGGAGAAGCGAGCTTTTATACCTCTGAGACTCCTATGGCTCCATATCTCTCAAGTTTATTCTTTTGATTTAAGCCCAGTATAGTTTAGCTTCTTCAAGGTGTTCCGTATGCTTTCCATAGTGAGTACCATAAGCCAGGTGACTTCTGGGGGCGGCCTATGGCTCGTAAGATACTAAGCTCTCAGGAGGCTCTATGGAAACCTCTGTTCTTCAAGGGGGTAGATTGTCAGCTGAAGATGTTGGTGTTTCCCTGGGTTTTCTCACAACGGACTGCACATGGTGAAAACTAAACATATTATTAGCATATAGGGCTGGGGATTTAATAGGCTTAGGGAAAAATAAGAATTGTGGAAACATAATTATGAAAATACAGGGTTTCACCATGTTTACATTTTAACTTCTTACCTTGTGAGGTGTGTCAGTTGTAAAGACTGCCTGCTTTTTCTCTGTAGTATGCAGAGAATAAATAATAGTACTTACCACGGACCATGCGATATTCATATAATTAAGCATTCCTAAAATGTTGGAATTCCTAAGTAAGAATGAATTTGAGTGTTTGGCCCTAAGAGCTTTTTTCTTCTTTTTTCCTTTTTAAGAATATATATTTATATATAGAAATAAGCATGTGGAGTTTGATTTCTTTACCATGAATAATTGTACTAAAATATTTCTAGGACATGTTCTAAGTTTGCAGTTATATGTGTGAAGGTTCAGAGAATACTTTTGAGGAAACTCCTTTCGTTTTCCCTGAAAAAAATGATAGTGGTGGAGTACTTAAAAAAAAATGTGGCTCCCCACTCTCACCCATCACTTGCATTTTCCCTCTGGCCTTTCTGCACTTCCTCTGGGGAGACACACTCTGTTCTAGTATCTCCCTGAGAGGCCTGCTTGACTGTGAGCTACTTCTATAAGTACAGATTCCTGGGCTCATCCTGACCTAGTGCATCCAGTCCTGTGGTAGCAGACCCAGAATCTTCATTTTTCGTAAATTCTTTTTTTTGATGGGGGGACTCATGTCCCCAGGTTTTGAGAACCACCTCTCCAGTCCAATTGTCGTTGGCTTTTATTATGTCAGATGAAACCAACATTATGCAGTGTTCCTTCCAAAGTGCTTTGTTGTTGAAGAACAGGCTGCTGGTGGGCCAGAACAGATTGTCACCATGTAAATGGGGTGTCAAGGGACATAATTTTATGGGCTCACACCTATCTCTCAGCCAAAGACATTTCAGGTTAGTCGTGTGCCTGCACTGGTAAAGGAATATAGTCTCATTTGAACTGGGACAACCCTAGTTCTGGGTACATTCTGTGGTATTATATTTGCCAACTCATATTCAGCCCATGCATTTATAATTACTCAACTGTTTCCATGCATTGAGTCATTGCAGAAAAGCCGCATCTTTGTAGAACCTCATTAAGATTTCAGCTGCTAACAGATTTTATTTTACAGTTCCAGCTTTCATGATATTAAGATATGGAGATTTAGGCTTCTGGGAGGGGTTATTTACAAGTTTAAAGCTCTTAGCTATGGGAGCATCACAGTTATTTTAAGAGCATAACCAAAAAGGGAAAAAAATGGGTAGTCCAGTGTTCTAATCGATGTAATATAATACTTTGAAGGCAAAAATAAAAAAAGCCAAATTACTTTTCTAAAAATTACATGTTTGGGATTTGCATGATTTTATTTAAAATGTCTTTTACTTTAGAACAATGTTTTTATAAATGTTATTTAAAATTTTGGGGGGCCTCACATAGCATTAAAGCACTTTCACAGTGTTTGTATTTTTTTAAATGAGTATACTTTCTTTATGCTAAGTGTACATGGTAAATGAATAATCTCTGGCTTAAATGACATATTTTTCTTTTGTGGTTTCACCCAGAATTATACTGAACCATTTTATATCCTGTATTGCTCTTTACCATAGTATTTAAAAACTTTCTTCTAAATAATGTGCACTATTTTGATTGAGGTAAATAACCATTAACAGAGTTATGGGTTATGTCAGTTAGAGCTGCCACTTATATTTTGTCTTCTGTCTGTTAACATAACAATCATTCTTTAGGCAGCCCACAAAGGGAAGTAAGCTAAATCAGAGCAAGCAGGTCCATGTCAGGAGTCGGGAGCACTAAGCTTTGAGATAGTTGTTTTTGTGTGAAAGTTCTTACCTCCTTCCTCGTCATGGCGTTACCATTGCTTTCACTGAGTCGGCATTGGCTGCTTGTGCTGTTTGGTAATCCTCTTTAGTATTTCCAAAGCGGAAGTCTTACTCATCCAGCACTCAGGGGCCCTTCTTTCCCTTGCTGGGCATCTGCATAGGGATCGTTTATTGGCTGATTTGTCCCTGGTGTCCTTGCCTTACCTGTTCTTTCTGCAGCCACGTGGTAAGAAGCCCCTTGTTGACAGAGACTGTTTTCTGACTTCTGTGTCCCCCTGTGGTCTGGTGTTCTGCCATCCCAGAAGGCACCGCGTAGATGTTGGTTGAATAGATGATGAAGAATAGGAGAAGAGTTAATTTCTGCTAACTGACCAGATTGGTTTAATTTGTTGGTGTTCCGATCCAGCCACTTTGAATATAAAGGCTTTCTTGCCTAACATCCTTTTAGGCAACATCGGAAGTGTTTGTGTTTCTATCTGAAGGTTTCTAAATTGGAGGATTTCTCATCTGAAAATAGTCAAGAATTTATAAAAGAACAGAGATTTCTGAATGCAAATAGCTTCCTTTCGTGTGTAGGTTGTTTTGCTTAATAATTTGCAAGGAAAGCACAGGGTTTTAACAATAGTAAATTCATCCATTGTAGGAAGTTGGAAAAAAACAAAACAGTGTGAAGGATAAAGTAAAATTGTCCTTTGATATCACCTGTGGTCCAAGATATTTCTTATCTTAAAAGTTTTGCTGATAAAGTTAAAGACTTCTACATCCCTGTTAGTTTCTTTTTCTTTCCCTCCTCATAGGCACAGGACTATATCTATATAACATTTTTTTCCCACTTAATATAGAAAACATTTTTCATGGCATTGATTTTTAATGATTTCCTAATGGTTGATGGTGTGGATTATACCATGATTTACTTAACCATCCCGTTTGTTTAGGCATTTAGGTTGTTAATATCTTTGTATTTGATGTCCTTCTATGTTTATGACTAATTGGGGGAATGGACAATACTTTTTAAAATTCTCAATTGTATTCCCAGGTGACAAATTCATGATTAATTTTCACTGATATTTAAGATGTTAAATTGTCAAACTTCAGACTTTAAATTTAACTTAAAACAATGAATTTTCTTGTTATTATAGTTAACCTGGAGTTAGAAAATACTTTAAGTAGAATTGGGCTAGTGAAGGGCTTTATTGTCCTAATTTAAGGGTCAAACTGAAGAATTTATAAAGCATGCCTGAAATTACAAGACAGCTATATATGAGTATTCTAAGATATAGCAGTCATTTAAAATGCACAGCATTCATAATCTTTAAATGTTTTATTATGAAATACACCATGCTTACACAAGAATATAAACTATGTATATGCTTAACATTAAAGAGTAAATAATCAGACAAGTACCCTTGTATTCACCACTCTGCTTAGGAAATAGAATATTCCCAATACCTTTTGAAACTTCTTCATGTTCACTATATAATTGGTGTTTGTTTTTGTCTGTGTTTGTGTTTTTTTCAATGCCAAGGAGCTCAGTGATACTGGATCGAGAAGATTTGTAAACATTTAATTTTTTCCATTTCCATTGCTTCCACCTCGTCTAATCTAGCGTCCCTTCTCACCTAACTTGTTGCAGCAGCCTCCAAACTGGCTTCTCTGCCTTTAATTCCTGATCCATTTTAGCTCAAGACCCCAACACTGCTGCCACCACCCCCCTTGCCCGTCAACCCGCCGGAGTGATGGCTTAAATACAAAAACTGAATAATGTCACTCATCTGCCTAAAATCCTTCCCTGGTTTTCTGTTTGATTTAGACTAAAATTCAAATACTTGCTGTGACCTGTAAAGCTCTTTCTAACCTGGCCTGGCCTCCATCCTTAACCACTTACTTCCCCCATTTCTGCTCTCAGCCACATGCGTCTTCTTTAAGTAAGCCTAGGCCACATCTTTCCTGCTTCATGATCATACGCATTCTTTCCTCCACTTTTGCTCACTACCCTGTTTTCACCACACTTTAGTGAAAACTTTCCTTTTCGTTCCTTGAGCCATTTTCCCTATTTGATTACTCTTTCTCATAGCATCTTATTATTTTGCGCTTAGCACTTGTTAAATTTTTCATTTTGCCTTTGCTTATTGGTTAGACCTAGTGTAGACTCTTAAGTTTCAAGAGTGTAGGCACCATGCCTATCTTGGTCATTACCCTGTACTTCTAATACCTGGGTAAGCACTCCAGAAATGTTAAAACAATTGAATGAAAAAATTTAATGCTGCATTTGGAAGAGAGTATTAATATTACAAAGCTTTTTATGTTCAAAAGCGATACATGTTATTTTAGGTCCAACAAAATACAACTGATTCAGTTCATTGAATCAGGCCTACATCCCTGTACCTCCTTTTGCTTGCATAAATACATTATTTTTAATTCTGACTGACCTGTTTATTAAATGTGACCAATTAGATTTAAACACTCCATTAGAGATTTATTTTCTCTCAAGTGCTTTTCATAAGTGTTTAAGATAGGAAGATTTAGGCAACAATATAGTAGAAAAGATCTTGATATAATGGAAAGAATGTGGGCTTTGGAGTCATAAAAACTTGAGGTTAAATAGTAGTTATGCTATTTGTTAGCTGTGTAATCTTGGGAAACTGCTTAACCTTTTTGTCCCCTGGTGTTCTCATCTGCAAAATGTGATAACATCTACCTTATTGGTTTGTTGAGAAGATCAAAGGACGTAATATATGTTAAATCCTAGCACTGTGCTTCCCACAAAATAGGCACTTAATTCGTGATATTATTAATCATGATTGTTATTAGAAGATATGTGTTTATAGCAAGTTGCTTAAACTTTTCCTGCTACTACTTCTTGATCTGTAAAATGGGGATAATTCTTACTTTATGGGGCTAGCTTGAGGATTACGTGATATAATGTATGAGTGTGTTGATGTAGGACATCTAGAGCAATTCTCCCTGGCTCATAGTTGACCCTCAATCAATGAGTAAGGGTGATTGATAAAAAAGGACTTGGGATCAAGTTACTTAGTGGGAATTTGGAGTCTTTAAATTCCATTGATTCATTCAGTACATATTTGTTGGATGCCTGTTTTATGCTAGGTGCTTGGCTCAGTCAGTGCTACAGTTACAAGGATGACTAAGACGAAACTCCATTGAGTAGCCTACAGTTTAATGGGGAAAGGGGACTTTACATGAACTGTTTAGTAATTTACCTCATGAATAAATATCAGCGTAGTGAGATTCATTATCCGGGTCGGGCCAGGCGGGGGTGGGGGAGGTGGGATAGGAGGTATTGTTGGAGTTGGATCTCAAAGGCGAAGCAGTAGTTTTCCAAAGGGTAAGGGTGCCACGATATGGGGAAAAAATATCAGCTATGGAGTCAGGCAAACCTGGCTTCCAGTCTCTGCTATTTAACATCTTTGTGATGTTAGGAGAGTTATTTAGCTTAATCTAAAATGGAGCCTCTCATATCTATGTCATAGGATTTTTATGAAAATTAATGCAGTGAGAAAGTGTCCAGCTCATAATAACTTATATACACAGCTTCTTTGCAATCACCTGGCATTTTATGCTTTATACACAGGAAATTACAAAATGACCTTCACTCCCGAGAGTCCACAGTTATATGCCTTTACCTGGTCAAACATGAATTTTTTTCACTTGGTTAAATCTTTTTTTATATCTTTGTTTTTAAAAGTTCAAAGATTGGCTATTCATCACCACTTCAAACTCAATCTGTTAGACCATTTACTTGGCTTTTTAGGGGTTTCTCTCTCACTCACTGTCAGAGAAAATATAGTCCTCCTTCCTCTAGGATTCTAAACAAGAAATCAGTCATTTTAAACTCTTTGTCATGAGTGTTTAGTCTTTATATAATGTCAACAACAGTGGTGGCTTACATTTGGTTCACAGTTTAGAATTTACGGAGAACCTGAATTCATATTACCTCATTTAATGCTCACAACAACCTTTGAGATGGAGGCTATTCTGATCCTGTTTACAGGGGAGGAGATGGAGAGGCACAGAGAGGTAAGTGACTTGGCCTTCTGATTCTAATCCAGTACTTTTCACTTGCTATCACCCCTGCCTTTCTGTTTTGCCTGTCTTTAGATCCCATCATTCCTTCCAAGGTTGCCAGCATTCATCCTCCTTTTTCCTTTAGACTGCAGCAGTCTTATTTGGTTCTGTATGCCCCAGGTTATGCAGCAATCTCCTATGACCTAGATTCTGTAGCTCTAGGAAAGCTCGTGCCCGCCTTTTTTTGATATTGATAGTTTGGTATTTCTCCATCATTTCTTGATGCTCTTCATTGGTTTCTCATTGCCCTGTGAAGCAACTTCAGGATCCTCTTACCTTCTCCCTCAAAACCACCAGCATCCTTCATTTCTTTACCTTAATTTCACCATCTTGTCAAGGTATAGAGTATACTTAAGGTGTGGCTTCTCTGAGGTGGAGCCAATTTTCTTGTAACTTCTTTGGGCGCCTCAGCACCCTGCTAAGCACCTTCTACACGTCTTTCCAAAATAACAGAAACCAAATTCTTTCATGATGGCTCTCTTGGGACTCCCATGTCTACATTAACTCCATTTAAAAAAATTATCTGATACACTTACCTTTGTAAGTTTATTCTTCTTTTCTAGATTTTGTGTGGCTTACATTACTCACTATTCATTATTGCTGAGTTATTTTCCAGAGTCCCCCAGGCTTGAACTGAATGACTTAGATTATAAATTCTTAGGATATAAAGAGCACTGTCACTTTAAATTATTCTATGAGCAGCAGAAGCCAGTGTTGGGATGATAATGGTGATACTTAATATAATATTTTTCTCTGTTAGACAGGTCACAGGTTTATAAATGATTATTAGTCTTGGAATCTCTTTTAACTGCAGCTTGTTTCCCACATTCAGGCTATATTTCCTTTTAACGTGTCTTTACAAAATATAAAAACACTAAATTCAAATTCAGACTGATTTAAAATTATATTATGGAGGATGTAAAGATCTATTACAAGATGTGACTTTTTAAAAAAATTTTTTTCTTTCTTTTTTTTTTTAGTATTTGTGATCCCTGCCCACTCCTTTTCCTAGCACCTTTTATTTTGTTATCTTTGTTTTCGTAAATAGCCATTCAGGAAGATGGTTTGTACAAAAAGAATGAAAATAAAGGCATGAAGGGAAATGTATGCACTACCACCTTCTTGTCTCTCCCTCTGAGATTTTATGTATGCTCAGCTTCAAAAACCAGTTTAAAAATAAAAAAGATGAGGGCGGTTGCAATCTGCTCCATTTTATGCAGATTAGGTATGGCCCTCAGGCACCTGCCAAATTGCTAATATGGCCTTCCAGTTGGGTCTGATTCGTGTGAACCCAGATCTTCTTTTCCATTGCAACAGAAATGTATTTGCTGGGAATAAGCTAACAGCAGAGGTGATATTTTCACTAATAACCATGAGTCAGGTTATACATGGACAGTTTCTCAGTGTAGATGAAGCAGTCTAGCCTGGGCATTTATGATTTCCTTCATTCTCACTTGGCCTCTTCTCCCTGAGGACTTCTGGATTTCCAGAGACCAGTGGGACCGTGACTTTCCTTTGTGCTCTGATGACTTTGAAAGGTCATTTTCCTCTGCATTACAAATGCAAAGTGTTACTGTCTTTTTTTTTTTTTTTTTTTGGTAAAGCACATCTGTAAGCCTTACATTTGTAAAAGCAAATACCTTAAATTGTCCAGAATGAATGTTTGTTTAAGGATACCCACTCTGGGCAATTGAGTTTTTGGATTATTGCAACAGTTATTTTCAGTGCCTCAGGGTGAAGCAAAAGATGTTATCTAAAAAGATAATAGAGACAACAAATATGGAAATCTCAAGCATCTCTTATGACTCTATTAGAGCAGGTTTTAAGAAAATATTTTGATACTAATGATTGCATTTTGTGGGAAAAAGAATAAAGGTTTGTATGACCAAGCAGGGACTAGACGTTCAGGAAGAAAAATATTGGAGCCCTATCTCCAGATTTGGGTGCATAAAGAGTTATAGAAAATAGAGTCAGCTTTGTCAGTTGTCTAAATCAAGCCCATATTGAAAATTGCTGGATATTTAACGTGAGCAACATCTCCTATGGAGTTATTTTGTAACTCAGATTATTTTTTGTCAATGGAGGACCAAGCAAGAAGCATATTAAACAGTTGACATAGTCTACATCATCACGAATAGACCAGAGAGAGATGTAGCTGTGCCCCAAACACTGTAATAAGCTCTTTACATGGGTTTGCATCACATGGAATGGTTTATGGATGAATAAAAAAATTGTTTTTAGAGCTCTTATTCTGATTTATTATAAGCATTAGTACATGTACCACCCCCAACCCAGTATTTTGCTTAATTTAGTAATTACTATCAAGTAATTCAGTAGCAGGGGCAAGAATTGCAAAGCTCTGGTTTCTAATTTTTTTATTTTACTTGGTAAAATGCAAATTGAATGCTAAAATTAATAGTCATATAGATGAGATTGGGGAAGAAATTTGCAATCATTTTTGAACTCAGTTCTTAGAACATGATCATGTTTCGGTATTACTGTGCCAGCTTTTTTTGAGCCTCTACTAAGTGCCAGTCATCAGGTGAGGGCACTCAGATGAAAGAGATAGTCTCTGATTTTGATTAAAACTAGTTCTGAGATATTTCCAAGTGTGTAAAAACCACAAATTGATAAATAAATGTCAATGGGCATTTTAACTTAAGTAAATTTAATGAACTGTGAGTGATATGGAAAGGTGTTTATCAGAACTTAAAATTTAACAACTTACTCTTTGTTTCTGGTGTGAATTAATTTTAATGTGATATGGGATAACTTGGTTAACCACTTTCTTCTAGTATAGCAGTATAGCAATACCATGATAAACATAAAATAAACACCCAGTTTATTGATGGGTCATTATAAAGTGATTATGATAATACACTGTTGAACAACTAAAATGAGCATTAAAGGAAAATTTGGGCCTATGAAGGTACATGCTGCTCATCAGTATATAAAAGGTTAGACATGAAGAAACTCAGTCTTCTTGTAGTGAGTATTTTCTGTGTTCCTCCCACATATTGTAGAATATATTTGTTAAAACAACAAAATAAAATAACAAAAAGTGAAATAAACTGATCCTTTTTTTTCCCCCTACATTTGACTTAGTGACCTATGTTTTTAAGATTTGTGATTTTCCTTCCTTTTAGAGGTGAGAAGCTGACGGTGGCTTGATATTAGAATCAAAACAAGATACCACTGAAGTTGTTTCGAGAAAAATTGAATTAAAAATCCACTCAATACCATATCCCCTCTAGGCTTCTTTCCAGCCTTTTTTCTAATGGAACACAACAGAAATTTACAGTATTAGCTCTCATATAATCCCTATCTTCTTGTCTTCCTTATCAGTTTTTATTTTTTAATGTCCAGAATAAAAATAAGTCTGTTTCCATTTTGAGGGTTTTGTGTATCAAAGAATCCTAGGGAATTTCTTAGTATTTATAATTAGATACTTTTGAAATTTCAGCACCTCTCTTAATTTTCAGAATCACACAACCTGAATGAATTAGATTTATTTACTTCTGAGGGTTATGCTAGGGGTTGTAGTTCATATACAAATACATCTTTAAGAAGAGGAAGTTACTTATTTGTGGAGGCAAATAAACAGTATATTTCTTCAGTTTTGTGCTATGGAAATGCAAAATTGATTTGAACGTATCTTACTTTTCTAATAATTGTGTTATTGTCTTTCATTCACATAAAGAAACCCTGGGAAAGCTACTCTTGGCTAATGATTTTAATGTAAAGAAGTTATAGAACACAACTATATTTATTCAGGTCATAGTCCATTAGTAGTCTGTAGGCAGCAGCTTTTGTTATTTTAGTAAGAGGTGTAGTTGGCAGAATGATATTCAGTTAAAAAAAACTCCTGATTGAGCCACGTTCCCTTTTTTGGTTGATATGAAAGCCATTGTTGTTTTGCTCACCAACTGGCAGACCTTCAATTATCCTGAATTTAGAAGTTGTTTACTATACTTTGAAAGTTTAAAAATGAGTCCTCCGTGAGAAACAAAAAGCTGGGGGTGCTTGCCTTTTTTTTTTTTAATAGAAAAGTAGAATTTTAATGAAAGAAAAATCAACCCACCAATTCAACATTGAGTTTATTTTCACAGTTTTGAAGGCTTAATGTGTTTTTTAAATGACAGTAATCAAAGCCACAATTATTGGGCCCACAAGTATTTGGGCAGTGTTTTGATTTAGAGTGTCAGAGCTGCAAGGGGAGATCATCATCAAGTCTTTGTGGGTGGGGTGGGTTCCTTGAGAAGATTTGGTTCAAGGGTTTCAACCCCTGAGGCCTTTCTCTGTGGCTTCAACAGCTGTCTAGAATATCTGGTATTCCTGGATGTGCAGGGTGCTAGGAGTGTGGGGGCTCAATTTTCTACTTGTTGGGGGTTAACAGGATGCTGGGAATGGAGTCTGGGTAGAAAACATCAGTTGAACCTGCCAGGTGAGCTAGTGCTGCCCATGGGCCATGACAGAATGGCAGGCCCCTTCCCTCCTCCTTCCTGCATTCCCCTCCCTCCTTCCTCCCTTCCACTCGCCCTCCCTTTCTCTCCCTCCTTTCTTCCCTTCCCGTCTCTCCTTCCTCCCTTCCCCTCTCTCCTTGTCCCTTCCCACCTCTTCTTCCTCCCTCCCTCCTTTCCTCCCTCCCTCCTTTCCTCCCTCCCATTCTTCTTCCCTCCTACCCCATCCATTTTCCTCCCTTCCTCCCTCCCTCTCATATCTTTGTGCCTCTACCATCTGCCAGGAATTATAACGTTGTGGCGCTTACAGTCTAGTGAGGAATAGAGACAATAAGTATTTACAAGTGCAGAGGATCTCTGGGATGCTTTGCAGCAGAGGGTGCGGGGGAGGGGAGATGCAGTTCCTGACATCTCTTCTCAGATTGCGGCCACCCCTAAAGATGGTAAGACAGAGGCTCAAAGAAATTAAGTGACTTGCCCCAGTCACTGAGAGAACGATGTGCAAGCCCAGGCTCTTTTCGCTACATGTGGCGACTTGCCATGTTGGCCAGTGACATTTTAGAAGACTCACATTTTTGCCTAAGTAAAAACAGTCTGAAAAATGTGCTTACCTCTTTTATGTTAACTTGCAATTCATGAATGCCAGCATATGTTTATACAGCACTTTATAATTTTCAGTGCCATTTAGCTCATGTTATTTTATTATAATTACCATTTTGTGAGTCAGGCAGGGGAATTTTTGTTTGTGCTGGTTTTATTCTGGTTTTGCTTTTAAGTCCCCGTTTTGTAGAAGAGAAAATAGGTGCCCAGAGAGGTTAAGTGAGTTGCCCATAGGTGCAGAGCTACAGCCAACAAGAGGCAGATTCAAGATCAGACCTGGATATCCCGATTCCCAGTCTGCTGCTCTTTTCAGACAAAGTGGCTCGTTTCGTGACTGTCACACACACACCGTATTTTAGGCATCCTCATGCGTATGGGGCTGTAGCCAGGGTTGTATGAAACAGTTAAACTGACATGGCCCTTGCCTTACTGGCCGCATATAATCTAAGTAAGGTAAAGAGTTTTTGGAGTTTATGCCTGTACAGGAAACCGTCCTCTTCTGCTATTATCTATTCCGCCCATGCCAAATCCTGCAAACTTAAGGAGAACTGTAACTTCATTACAATGCATTCCTAACCCTATTTTCCTTCTCACTTGCCAGAACTTTCTCCTTTCTCTTTGCTTATCCTCCTCGACAGTAGTGAGGATATTTGCTGGTGAGTTGGAAAAAGGAATCTGGGTATCTCTTGGTCTCCTGCCCTTCTTTTGAGGAGAATTAGTGGATTGATCTTCTCTGTGCTCCAGGTTCTTATTTTCACTAGACACCTGGGCAGTGCGTCCCAAACCTGGCTCATCCTCAGCGTCTCCAGAGATTACCCTGGAGATCCTGTTCCAGAAGCCCGGGTGAGGCCCACAACTGCTCTAGGGATGAACTTGATCTTGAATGCTCTAGTCGTTCACTTAAAATGACCACGCTCAACAGCACAATCTTTATTAAACTGCAGATTCTTGGGAATGGGGAGAAAAAGAAATCCATTTCTGACCTTTCCTTGCCCTCCAAATCATCTGTAACTGTTCAGCCCAGCTACCATAGGATAACTAGAGATCCTGTCAGGAGTAATTGCTAAGTCTCTACTATAGTTTAGTTGCCCATTGATTCATATGTCTTTCTGACATGGCTGAATATTTTAGGGAGCTCAAATAGACTATTGTCATTATTCATCACCATGTATGTTGTGACTATAGATCTACCTTTTATTCACTTCAAGAAGCATTTACCTAATAGAGCACATCTTGTATGTATTGGGTTTTTGGCTTCTTTATTACAGCCATTAAAATTGTACTGCCATAATTAAAAGCTTGGTTGGGTGCTTTTATTTTTTTTAATTTTATTTATTCTTTTAAGCTTTTTATTGGAATATAATTGCTTTACACTGTTGTGCCAGTTTTTGCTGTACAACAGAGAGAATCAGCTGTATTTATACATATATCCCCATATCCCCTCCCTGTCATGACTGCCTCCCACCCTCCCTATCCCAGCCCTGTAAGTCATCATCCATCGACTTGATCTCCCTGTTTATGCAGCAGCTTCCCATTAGCTATCTGTTTATTTGGTTTTTTTTGTTTTTGTTTTTTAAATTTATTTATTTATTTTATTGGCTGTGTTGGGTCTCCTTTTGCTGTGCACGGGCTTTCTTTTAGTTGCGGTGAGTGGGGGCTACTCTTCGTTGTGGTGCGCAGACTCCTCATTGCCGTGGCTTCTCTTGTGGAGCATGGGCTCTAGGCACGTGGGCTTCAGTAGTTGCAGCACATAGGCTCAATAGTTGTGACTCACGGGCTCTAAAGCGCAGGCTTAATAGTTGTGGCGCACGGGCTTAGTTTCTCCTCGGCATGTGGGATCTTCCTGGAGCAGGGCTCGAACCCGTGTCCCCTGCATTGGCAGGTGGATTCTTAACCACTGTGCCACCTAGGAAGCCCAGCTATCTGTTTTACATTTGGTGGTGTATATATGTCAATGCTACTCTCTCACTTCATCCCAGCTTCTCCTTCATCCCCCACTCCGTGTCCTTAAGTCCATTCTCTACATCTGCATCTTTATTCTTGCCCTGTCACTGGGTTCATCAGTACCGTTTTTTAAGATTCCATATATATGAGTTAGCATACGGTATTTGTTTTTCTCTTTCTGGCTTGCTTTGCTCTGTACGGCAGACTCTAGGTCCATCTACCTCACTACAAATACCTCAATTTCATTCCTTTTTATGGCCGAGTAATATTCCATTGTATATATGTGCCACATCTTCTTTATCCATTCATGTGTTGATGGGCATTTAGGTTGCTTCCATGTCCTGGCTATTGTAAATAGGGCTGCAGTGAACATTATGGTACATGTATCTTTTTGGATTATGGTTTTCTCAGGGTATATGCCCAGTAGTGGGATTGCTGGGTCACATGATAGTTCTATTTTTAGTTTTTTAAGGACCCTCCATACTGTTTTCCATAGTGGCTGTACCAATTTACATTCCCACCAACAGTGCAGGAGGGTTCTCTTTTCTCTGCACCCTCTCCAGCATTTATTTTATCTAGATTTTTTGATGATGGCCTTTCTGACCAGTGTGAGGTGATACCTCATTGTGGCTTTGACTTGCATTTCTCTAATGATTAGTGATGTGGCACTTTTAACTATGACATTTCCAAAAAATGGAAATCAAGGAACCATCAGAACTGCTTTGAATGTAAAATATCTGAAACCTGAAAACCATGTACATTTTTTAGATTTAATAGTATGGTATATGTGAAGATGTACTGAAAGTAAAAATTTTTTAAATGTTCTTAAAGGAAACCCTCAAGAATTTAAAACAAAACAAAAACTCTCCAAACTAATAGCAGTTGCCATTTTGTAATTGTTATAGCTATATTTGCTTCCATGTTTTGTAGTTTCTTAACAAATTACTGTGAAATCAGGTTAGTTGGAACATAAATAAATGTACAACATAAATGAGTAAGCTTTTGCCTTCATATTATATGGCAACATTTTCTTTGATAACCAACATGCCCTCATAATATTGCCCTTAAGATCAGATATTATGTAACCTTAAATTATAGGAAACAGAATATGCCTGAAGGACAATTCTGGAATATAATTGGGAGCATGCTGTTGATAGAATTTTCAAGGGTGTTGAGCCTAGTGACAAGGTGCCTGGAAAGCTAGGCCCTCAGGAAAACTAGTTGCAACATTTGAGCTTCCATCTGAGAAGAATACATGTAATTAGTTAAGATGGAAATATGTGCATAACTGTATTTTTAGATTTTCAGTGGATACTTCTTACCCCAGAGGATGCGGAAACACTGGCTAAACATAAGTTACAAATAGCATCTGCTAGAATACAGCAAAGCATGTTTAAAAGAGTATATGTTTTCCCCTGTGTCTTTGATTATTGAAGATACTTTAGGGGGACAAATGCTAGAGGAAAATCTCCTTATGCAAATATACTTCTGAGTAGAAAGGAGGAGAAGAGAAGTTTGTGTTACCTGCCAAAAGTGATCATTTAATTCTAAACTCTTTCAGATAATGATTAAACTGAGAACAATAATAAGAAAATATATACCAGATGAAATAGTTCTTAACCAGTGGCAGAAGCTTAGGACTGATCCCAGATAATTTCTCATAACGCTTTTCTTTCTCATTTGTCCTAGTCCCCCATGTAATAGTTTTAAATGGCACTCTTATGAAATAAATAACTAAACACCAACTATATTTTTTTCATATTCTGACCAATATTTTGGCTGTTTTTCAGAAGGATCGGAATTTTGAAAATTAAATAAAGATTTCTAAAATACCAACTTCAGAAAGTTTTATTTAATTTGTGGAATAATTTTGTTCTTTTTTTTTTTCAAAAGGGTCTTTATTAATTTAGTCTAGTTACTTAGTGCTTATATTAAATAATCTAATAAAAGTCAGGGTTGTAACATAACATTTCCCAAATGTGAAGCAGCATCTATTACATGAGACAAAATCTTTATGCTGCAAAATGTAAAAACCATGTATAGAATTACAAGGCACCAAATGGTACTGTATATATATTTTTAAGTAGAACATTTTTGTAGCGTAAGGGGGTAGTCAGCTCAAGAAAAGATTGGCAGACAGCTGTGTATCACCATAGTTTATTCAGAAAGTGCTCTAAAATTCATATTTCAGTTTTTCAGTGCTGATAACATTCCTTATGATCATTTCTCCTGATACAGATATGATTTAAGATTAAAGTTAATGTGCTGAAGAGTAAAAACCTGTCTTGTTTGTATTTGTCAGTAATACCTGAATTGTTGCAGTTAGAGCTTTCTCTGTTTGTTTATTTGTATTTCTAAATAAATTCATTTAACCAGTACAGCCTCAGTATTTGTTCTGAATTGTCGAATCATCTATTTTTGTCTGGTGTTTTCTTTTGTACTGTTACAAATACAGAATTAAGTATATTGTAGATCCCAGGCAAGTATGTTTTGAGGTGTCCTTAATTTGTATAAGTTATAATGGTACTTGAATAATGTAAAATGCTGGAAGATTGCTATTTCATTTACCATTTACTTTTGCCTCAATGCAAGACATTTGAAATATAGACAGTCTTTAAAATCAAAGCTGAAGGTGTAGGAGAGTTTCAATAAGTTGTGCTGGGGTACTGCTACGCTATGAATTAAAAAGGAAAATATGTACATTTCAAAAACCATTTTTGTTTTGCCTTTTTTCTCTTTCCTTATTGAAAAGTCATTCCCACCACAGGTTTCTCAATAATAACTACAATTTATGCCTTTATGCTGCTACAATTTGATGATATACCACAGTCAGTCCACAGGTTAGAAACACAGGCTGAGTTATTATATACTGCTGGGTAGTGATTTCCTGTGAACTGATTTATGGATAAATAATTCTATGTTCTTATTATATAGGACAGACAGTTTTTAATTTCTTTAACAAAGCATAGCTGAACAACAGAAAATTATATACTATAGCATAGGGACACGACCACTCTGAGGAGGATAAACAGATGCAATCGATGTCATGAGTTCTCCTATTTTTAAAAGGGGCCTCATCAGCAGTTGGTGTATCATGGAAATAATAGCGCTAACCAGAAGCCCCAAGGCTTAGTTACGCTGAGACTGGGGTTTTTTTTATTGATACTCTTTTGCTGAGATTTTTTTCAGGGAGTTATGAAATATATAAACCCTAGCCTTTAGATATTAAATCTAATGTCTCATTTTTTTCCCAGGCTCCGTTTTCATTTTGCTTTGAAAATTAATGTTAAAATGCACCTGAAATAAAAGAAAATTATTCATTGTGCTGTTCTATAGGAATGCTGCTGATATCTTGCTGGGTTCCTATACCTGTCTCACAGATTGCTTTGTGGGCTTTATTCTACAATATACCCAGGACACACCTATTTTATCAGCATGTCTCTATGCCACCACAAACTGTGAGAATTATTCTCTTGTACTTTATAGGTGATCTGTTGCAGGCCTTCATGAAATAAATATTTCTTATATTTGAAGTACAGGGGATAAAACTATCATTTTGGTTTATTTTAAGAATGGTTTCACTTAGCTATGTCTTTAGCAATAATAAGCTTCTCTACTCAATTGTGAGCTCCATAATTACAGGGATAGTGTGTATTGGGCTATCTTTGTATCTTAGTGACTTATGCTGGAGACACAAAAGAAGAATGTGTTAAATAAATGAATGATTAGTGCTTAATACAAACCCTTTTGATGTTCTATTGTTTATATTATCAGCACATTTTATTTATCACTCAGAAGTGATCGACTTTCTAAGAACTTGAATCAAATATTGATGAACTATAATGTATATTATCACCACTCTTGTTTTCACATAGTTAGAGGTAAATAATACTAATGATATGAATTATGCATCTACTGAGAAGAGTATTTGGTTTCTCTGAAATAGGTTATAAACTGATAAAAATAACAAATACATATGAACACGAGCAGCTATTGATATTTCTTTTTGTGCTGCGTCCACTCTTTGGCAGAATACTGCATTGAGAAAGTAAAAAACTGGTTTCCATTATTGCATCTTTTTAATTTTAGACAAAAATTGCCTCCATTCCCAACCTAATTTTGTGTCACTAATGGGAAATTTACCTACAATTACATTTTGTTATTTGGTCTAAAGGCATTACATGAAGAGTGGATGGGTCCTCTGTATCTTAGTGAACTGATTTGTCTAGATACAAACAATTTTATTTATATTATGCTCAATTCAATCATGTTAACATTTGTATGAATTTCAACCCCAAAATAAAGGCCCATAATTTGCGACTCAGAGACCTTGAAACTGCATCTGTAATAATCCTCAGCACCAGGCATTTTGTAAATGTTTGCAGATGATAAATTCTCTGGAAATAGGAAAGATGATGTGGGAAACAATGTTTATGTCTGAAATGGCACTGTTGAAAGAGACGATTTTCTCCAGAGAAGCTGGCTTTTCAGGCCCTCTCCCCTGTTTGCTCATTGGTCTTATATGTTCCTTTGTTTAGCATGAAACGTGTGACTGTGTGGTCGAGCACTGGCACATGGGCAGAGCTGAGTAGAAAGGGTATTGGTCCAGTAGTTGGAAGACTTGTCAGATGAAGCCCCGGGGCCTAGTCCTGGCTGTCACCCACAGATGTCCTTGAAGACACACTCTTCTCTGATCTTCGCCTCACTTTCAGTTGTAATACTGACCCCCTGCTCTCCTTGTGGGGATAAACTAATGGTTTGGAAAAAATATTTTGTAAACTGTAAAGTAACATAAAGGGATATTGTGATAAAGTAAGTTCCTTCTAAGATAAACAAACCAACTAAGCATTTATTGTGCAGCTGTATAGAGGAAGGAATCACTTCAAGCTGGGTTAATCAGAGTTGGAATTATTCTTGGTGCAGAATTTGAAAAATATGTACGATTTCTAGAAGTGAATGCCTGGCATCAGTACTCCAGACAGAGCGAGAGTGTGATACACATTCAGAGAAGAATTGGGAATTGCCATTTATTGAGCGTGTACTGTGTGCCTGGCTGGGTGTGCGTGTGTGTGTGTGTGTGTGTGTGTAGAATACTATCTAATCATCATTAGTTTTCCTCATTTTGTGGATTGGGGCTATAAAACCTACTCATGGAGTGTAAGCATTAGAAATAATTCTGTATACTTACAGTTAGGCTGTTTTTATTGAGATTTCTCCAACACTGTGAGTCAAATATCCCCAGTGGGCACATAACCTCTCTTCCTTCTTTGTCCTCCTTCACTGTACCGAAGCATTTCTTGGGGTCTGTATCCCTCCTTAGCGGGAGCCAGGAAGAAGCTGTTATGGTTATAAGTAGATAGACCTATCTGGATTATTTCAGCTCTTTTTTCTCCCCTCAGAATGTTTCCCTCTTTTAATCCACCTGAATCCCAGTGTATGTTCATCATCCTGAAGCTTTGCTCTGTTAGTGTTACATCTTTACCCAAGAACTTTCAAAGCTCTATTTCCCCCTGAAGTGTGGCGAGCAGTGACAGTGTGCCAGTCCCATTGCTGCACCCTGATCCTCAGTTTAAGCCTCGTGGCAACCCTAAAGAGCAGGCATTGTTTTTATCCCCATCTTACGGGTAATGAAAGTCGAGCCTTGGAGAGACTAACTAAACAGCTTGCCCAGAGTCTTGCAGCTGACAAGCAGAAGAGGCTGGGCATGGACTCACCTCTGACTCCAGGCCTTGCTCCTGACCCCTGACCCACATGGTGTGTTACTGAGTTGGAACCAAGCTTGCAGACTTGGAACCAAGCTCTCTTCCGATCTTCTCTCCTGATGTGCCTCACACTTGAACCAGTGTGACTTACAGGCTACTAAGAAGAGCCAGCGCATGGTATTGGAAGTGAATCTGGGCTCTGTGATTTCCTAGCCATGTTACTCAAGGTAACCCAACCCTGCTGAACCCCCCTTCCTCATGAAAGGAGTTGAAAATGTATGTAGGGATGAGGTTCTGATAGAGAAATTAGAGGTACACTTCCAGTACCTTTGATGGTACCAAAAAATGAGACGCTGAGGGGAAAAGAGTTGTTGTACTGTTTTTGTTAGCTTTAAAGTAGGAGAGGGCTGAACCTACTTGTAGGCAAAAGGAAAGGAGACACTACAGAGCCAGGATGTAAGAAATGAATGGAGCAGGGGAGTAGGGATAGAAGGAGGGCTGTGATTAGTGTCTTCCTTTGTGATTTAAAATAATAAGGGCCTTTTATAGGCACTTGACCGAATTAAAGATTGAAAGATGTTAAAGTCATCCTTGAGTAAATATTTTTGAAATAAATTGACTGTATCTTCCTTTTAGGGGGCATTAAAAATGTCTAAATTACTGTAAATGATTAATTATTGGGATTAATGATATTCAGTTTCTGTACTAAGGGCTCTACATGCAATCTGCACAATATTCCTGTGAGGGCGGTACTTTTATTTGTCCATTTTACAGATGAGAGGATTGAGGTATGGAAAAATTAAGTAACTTGCTACGGTTACATGGTTAGTAGGTGGAGGTGCCAGGATATGAACAGAGGCCATCTGACTTGGAAGCCGAAATTCTTTGTCACTATGTGTACTGCTTCCCATTTTGATTTCCTCAATTAACACTTGATACCAGCCCAAGTAATATTTTTGTCTATTTTATATCAGGGAAGGAGAATTGTATCTCAGGAAGGTATTTCCAAAGAGGGTTAATACTTTAGACAGAGATCTTGTTTGGAGGAAAGGCTTATTAAAAAGAGTTATCCCAAGTCCCTACCAGGCTGGGAGAGAGCAGCCTCTGGACATTGCTGTCCTCACAGATCTTGCAGCTGCAGATCCTGGTAGGTAGCTGAGCGAAGAGCATGACTTCTAGGTGCAGGTTAGTCAATATGGTGCGAAAAAGAGAAAGCACAGGCCACTTCCCAATGCCTGAAAATAGCATGTGCCAACAGCTCTCTTCCAAGATGCAGAAAGCAACCTGTAGCAGCTGCTCTCTGTGGAGGCGTTAAGTGTTGTGTCTAATTCCAGCCCAAACAAGGCTCCTTCCGGCTCATCAAGGTAGGGAGAGACTTTATCTAAACAGAAATTACTATTTTCAATAGAGTGATTTGTCTATCATTTCCTGGAGAGATTCTTCCCTCTCCACCTTTTTTTAAAATTGAGGTATGATTTACATACAGTAAAATATACACATGTTAAGTGTTCTGTTACATGGGTTTTGACAATTTTTATACCCGTGCAACCACCAGCCCAAACTAGAAAATCCTCTTTATGTCCCTTTCCAGTCATGCCCCTGCTGTCTAGAGGTAACCACATTCTGACCTCTCTTCCTATAGATGAGTCTTGCCTGTTCTTGTATTTTATATAAATGAAAGCATTCAGAGCTACTCTGTTGCGTCTGGCTGCAGTGTGGTAAAAACTTACAGTGAGACACTCCTCAACAGTAAAAAGGGATGAACAAGTGACATGCAATAGCATGGGTGAATTGCCTCTAGAGTTGTGCGTTACAGTTTATAGGATTCATTTGCTTCATGCTACCTTCATATTCTTAGTAACCAGAATGACCCACAGAACTGGCTTCTTCTACTTGCCTGTGATGGTGTGCAATTGCTGACTTCATTTTTTCTCCCTCTAATCTCTTATAATAAAATATTGTCTTTAGAAGACGGTCAGTCTATACTCAGTTTATGGGCTATCACGATAATGATTTTTAAAGGGAATTTAAAATTGTGGAGTGATTTTTTTAAAAAGGAAATATGTTAGACATGTTACATGGTATCTTTTCAGTATTTTCAAATGTCAGAAGGAGTAAAGGAAGCAAGGAAGCAGACCCAGCCTCTCCTGGATGGCTGTCCAGTGGGCCCTGGATGTTCATTTCATGACTGCTACATGCTGTGTGCTGTGCACTTTTCATTGTCATGAGAGAGAATGTTAGGAAAACTATCCCCACAAGAAAACAGCTTTTCTTGGCAAGTGAAATATGACTTAAGGAGCCAGAACTGGAGACATACGGTACTATGAATGAGAGCTGTGTTACTTTATTGGATCTGAGTCCAGGCACTATTTATACTGCAGCATATTCAGCACCAGATTGTTAAATCTTAATACTGAAACAGTGCATCATTTTAATATTTTTGTTCTGTTTATTCCCTGTTTTCAAGCATTATGTCAAGCATTGCGCATTCATTGATTTCATCTTGGACAGAACGTGCCCTGACCAGAAAGTTCATTTCCTATTATTGGAATTTCGCCCCATAGCTATAAAGCAGCATTTTGTGAAGCTTTTAAAAGTTCACTTGGGTATACAGGTGTTCTCTCTCTTTGATGATAAAATACATTTTTGAAAGAACAGTGTCGTTGGACTCACCTGTATTATCAAAAATAAAAATAGAAATGCTGTTTTTCTTCTGTCAGTAAAACATAGCTATTTTGGATGTGTGACAATTTTTGACATCCTGGGAACCGTTGGATTTTTCATAGCCTACAAATAAAATGTTTGTTACTCTGTGTTGTTTGTGAAATGGGCTTCTCTTTATTTTCCTTCCTCAATGTTACGTGTGCCCTGTGCACCAGATAGGATGGGTCCATCTTGTGAATAACTTAGCATTTTCACCACATGTTGCTGAAGCTGTCCCATGAATCTACTCAAATTTGACCAGGATTTTTATTCTCTGTCCATTGTCACGAGTGTTTACCATACGTAGCAGGAAATCCACAGGGAAAGGGTAACACTATTGCTGTAAAAAGAGCTGAGGAGTTAAAAAAGGAAAAAAAAGGAACTTGAAGGCATCTCTGCTATTTCTGATCTGTGGTCAATCATTGCGCTATGGAAAACAAGCCCTCTGCCTGGTGAAACGTGAATCTGGAAGTGAACTCTCACTGCTTCTTCAGCTCCAAATGCTATTCGCACTGGGATTCGCACCACAACCAGGATGTGACTGTGTGTGTGCTGAGCCCACACAGAGGAATTTTCTTGTACAATTCAAAACCGAATCTTATATTTACTTAAGGCTTGCTGTTTTTTTTTTTTTTGTCTATGAAATCAGCGATTCGGTATATTTAGCATCAGTCTTAAGTTAGACTGTGAAACAAGACTTTGGGGGAAGGAAGTATCCTTATGGTTTCCTAAGTAATTTAAGAAACAGGAAAACATAAAAAAACTGATTGTCCGTGATTAAACCTCATCCTTTCATCCTCATCTTCCTGATTAGTTAACTCAGTTGTCAGCCAGAAAGAAATAGGCTATGGCACTGAGTTGTAAAATATCTCTGAGTGGGCCTTGAATGTTGACTACTGGGTGACCTTCCTAACATTGAACAAACAATGGGAGGGTTTAATAAATAGCAGATATGTGTTTATTATGTTTTTCTTCCCTGTGCAGGAATAATCAAGCTGGGGAGGTGGAACCCTCTCCCCCTCAGTTATGTGACAGATGCACCCGATGCAACAGTGGCCGACATGCTGCAAGATGTCTATCACGTTGTGACGTTGAAAATCCAATTACAAAGGTGGGTGTCTCTGAACATCTGCCCTTCCTTACTCTCAGAGCTGCTCCGTCGATTATAGAATCACTGCAGAGATCAGCTCATCCTGTCTTTGTTAGTTTCTAGACATTGGGTGAAATGGGGAAAAAAAAATAGAAGAGGGGGGAGATGGGGCCCATCACCAGGCATCTTTATAGTCCACATTCCAACTGTTTTATGTTTTGTTTTCAGAAGCAGTGAAGTGGTAACCTAGGGGAAGCTTGATAAATCATTAAAAATCTGCAGCCCTTAAAGGGGAACTTTCCACAGCCCCTGATTTAATGAGTCCTTTGGTTAAATGCTTAGCACAAAATATTTGAAGAATAAACACCTCTGCTGTTTCAGGCTTGTGTTTGAGGGGTGAGTTTGGTGCCCATGTAGCCTGCTTACCAAGAAGGCACTGGCACTTGACGTCTTCTGCTTTCCTCTCTGGTAGCCTGCAGAAGTTCTGGGAATGATTTCTTTTTTTTTTTTTTCAGATATAGCATCCGGAACAAATTATGCCTCTAAAGATTCTAGAGGTTCTCTGCAGAGTCTCATATTGTAAAGTGCCTGCAAGTCATGTGATTTAAGGAATATGGCCCTTTACTGTAAAGGTTCTGAATTTATCCGTTTTGGAGAATTTACACTTTAATAGGGACCCAGCATTCCTGTCCTTGTCTCAGAATGCTTTAATGTCTTTTCTTTAGTTATTTTTTGGCTAGCAAAGTAACATCTCTGGATTGTTCTCTTGAGGGTGAAGGGTAGGCCTTCAGGTCTGATGAAGCATTTGTTTACATTTAACCTTAGGAATATCCAGTAATTAAATTTAAACTGTGGAGGTTTATAATCACACTGCCGTGCCATTTCTATCAGCACATTGGAGAAATCATATTTAAAAAAATTGGCATTGCTTCGCATTTGAAGTGACTGGTTTTCTCAGCTTAGTGTGATAACCAACTGAAAGAAACCATGATGTTCTCTGTCAAGGTCTTAGAGAAGCAGTTTTGCTCCCTTTCCCTCATTTCGGGCCTACACTCAACTGCGTTCTTTGGTGGTTCTCCTAATGCTTCACAGGACCCGGGGGTGACTGCTGTACTCTGCGCTATAAGGGTTTGCGTGCCGCTCATTCTCACTCTGTTTTCCAGTTGTTCGAAGTTGGAAGACTTGCCTGCGGAACAGTGGAACCACGCCACGGTCCGCAATGCCTTAAAGGAACTGCTCAAAGAGATGAACCAGAGCACATTAGCCAAAGAATGCCCTCTCTCCCAGGTCAGTGTCTCAGGAGAAACGAAGAAGCCACGGGTGGGCTGTTTAGCAGGAGGGGTACTCCTGCTCAGACAGCTGTCTTTTATTTATATTCACACTACATCCTAGGTGGAAAAAAATATGGAGGTTGTGGTGCTTTTTGTTGTAGAGGAGAACTTATCACTTATTGAGAGCTCTGATGTAGTGAGAGTCGCATTGAAACACTTTACACTCACAGTCTTTAACTTCTCGCACGTTGTCAGAGGAGGAAGGTATCAGTGTCTCCATTTTATGGATCAAGAAAACAAGGCTCAGAGAAGCACTTTGCCTACCTAAGCTTACTCAGCTGGTCACGTGATAGGTTGCCACCCCAATTGAGACCTCCCTTGCCAAAGCTCAGGCTCCAAGTCATTGTGTTACTTGGTCAATGAAATGGGTCAGCCATGCCAAACCCATCTTAATATGTTTTTATTTGTTCATTGACCCTTTTCTGGGTCTAGCAGAGAAAGACGATCTTTACCTCATACATATTTGTAGAGATTTGGTAGTGAGTTGTGCACGTGAAAATGCATCATGAGAAAAAGTGATACTCTATTTTTACTGAACTGATTATAAACTAAAACAAGCCACAAAAATAAGAGATTGAAAGATCAAAGGGAGGAACAGCAGAAGAAAGGGCTTCCATTTCAATATGTGTTCATGGGTGAGGGCCCCACTTTTTCTAATGAGAGAATATTTGGGGGGCTATGGGGAGTGGCTTAGAACTGCTGTGAAATGAACTCAGGTTGACATTATTTAAAGCCATGAATGGAAATCCATTTTCTGGTGTGAGTTGTTACACTTGATTTAAGACAATAGACTGACTACATGTCTGTCAAGTTCAAGGGAAGATGACAAGAGCCATAGAAACTTGATGTGTCCTGAGCTATGTTCTAGGATAATAGCCTTCGGGGGCAGCAGGAAGCCTAGTGGTTAAGAGCTTGCATTGTGGAATCAGTCAGATCTGGATTCATGTCCTGGCTTACAAGCCTTTGTGACCTCATCTTTATAAGCGTGTTTCTTTGTAAGTAATAGTTCTAAGTCGTATAATGAGGAGTAATGAGATAAATCAGATAAATTCTTGGCCTAGTACCTGGCATACAGTGATACTCCATAGACAGTACCAGCTATTATTACTGAGACACAATATTGTTGGTATAAACTGAATATTGTTTATATGTGTCTTGGAGAGTATTCTGGAATTTAGATCCTATGAGACAAAGCCTGTTATTAACATTTTTGCTTCCAAAAAATCAGGACAGCATGCACCTGAGTGGTAGGTAGCTAGACAGAAGGGGATACTAGTATTTCTTGACCACCAGTTATGTCCCTGCTTTTGTGCTTACAGCTTTCACAGAGGCCATTTCTATACCTACCTGTAGGTATGTACACAGGTGCTAAAGCTTGTTGCTAAAATTTTGATTTATTCCAATGTGATTGCTTATGAAGTTCTAAAAATGAATATTTTGAATTATTCAGATCAGGCACAGGGACTGGACAAAGAACAATTTAGGGAAAAAATTTTGACTGTCCTAAATTTTAAATTAGTTACAATTAATTTTCTCTTGGATTTACTTGAAAGTCAAATTGGGCTCTGCCTGGAAGTGCACAAGCTCCTAACTTAATATCAACAATTCAGAATTTTATCCAGGGCTTTTGAGGCCTATGGGAATTTGGTCATAATTGATCTATCGTGATTATTAGGTTTGGTTGTAATTATAAAATGTGGCTCTCGACAGCCTGAATGGAAAGAATGCACATTAGGAGCTGAGTACCCTGAGCTCTAATCTCAGCCCTTTTTTTTGTTTGTTTTTTTGGCTGTGTCGCATGGCTTGTGGGATTGAACCCAGGCTCTGGCACTGAAAGTTCTGGGTCCTAACCACTGGACAGCCAGGGAATTCCCGAGTCGCAGTTCTTTTATGCTGGATGTGTGATCCTGCACAAGTGCATCTACTCTCAGAACCTTGTTAACCTCGTCTGTAAACTGGGCATGATTGTATCCATGTATGTTATGTAATTTGCAGGATTGTCTTGAGGTTCACATGAGAACATCTTTACCCCTGCTGTGAAAATGCTCTTTGCCTGCCCCCCCACCCCCGTTTCTGTTCTTATTGCTTGCCCACCTAGTTGTCCAACCTAAAAAGTTTCTTCTCTATCAGTCTTATGTTAGATACTATGGATTCTACAGCTTCCTTATCTAAAATCTTCCTCCTTTGTGACATTGCCTCGTTTAGACTTTCATCACTTCTCATGTGAAATATTTTAAGTCATCCTGCGTCATAATCTTTCTCCTGCCACCTGCTTCTCCAACACTAACATTGTGCCATTTCCTCGTCTGCAAGCCTCCAGCGACTCCCCCTGCTCAGCCTGTAGGAAAAACAGACTGCATAGCATAGCCTATGTTTACCATCAAGATGACACTAGCCTGATTTCCCATCAGTCAACTTCCTTCCTCTACCTACATCCACTCTGTGCTCCAAAAGCATGCAGTTAATTGTTTTCAGACATTTAACAGTGCTCAAACTTCACCAAAATATTCGCAAGGGTGAGAGCAACCTAACTAGTACCCTTAGCATTTCAAGTCTAACGGAGCAACTTCTTGTGTTATTTTTAAAATGCATGCAAAGTAATACGTACTCTACCCCATATACCTGTGCTTTTGATATTTTTTAAAATGCTGTAAAAATCGCTTTACCTGTTAAATTATTAACCTCCCTTCTCCACATGAGACTGGTCCTTAAGGGAGATGTGCTGTGTTAATCTCTGGCTTTGGTGGCCCCTGCACACAGTGCTGGTGACCTTGGAGTCCTTCAGTGTGATACTACCTTGCTTTTGCTATGTGATTTCTCTTGGCTAGCATGCACTACTCCCTTCTGCTTGGTGAAATCTTTCAAATTCTGGCTGGAAAGTCACTGCTGGTAAAGAACCCTGACTTTCTGGTTAAAGAAGTTGCTTCTTCTGCTTTAAGTAGCCTTTTGGACACACCCCTGTCACAGTACTTATCACGGCGTGTTGTCAGTGTTATCTGCCAGTTCTCATCACTTAATGGACTGCCAACAACAGCAGAAGCCATCTCTTATCTCTTATCTCTGTGTTCTCAGCATTCAGCACAATGTATATCTTGCATGCAGTTATTAGTTTAATGCAGGAGTTCTAAACTTTGGACCAGTTGAGCTTTTGGCTGGATATTCTTTGTTGTGGGGGAATGTCCTGCGGTCCCATGTATTGCAGGATGTTTAGCAGCAACCCTGACCTCTACCCACTAGATGCCAGTAGCATCCCCCCACCGCCACACCCCCACACCCTGACAACCAAAATGTCTCCAGACAGTGCCAAGTGTCCTTTGATGGGAGGAAAATCACTCTTAGTTGAGAGCCACTGCTCTAATGGATTTAATGAATTCAATATTAAAATGTTTTAGAAAGTTTTATAAAATGTAAAGCTTTATTATTTACGGTGTTCTTGTCAGCTCTAAAATGTTTTGAACGAGAAACAGTGAATACACTACTTTGGTGGTTGATGCCCAGTGCATTTTCAGTCAAACAGGGGCTCAGTTCTATTGCTTAGGAATGGAGGAGATTTGATTTAGGCTTCTGGTGTGCTGTGTGATTATGGAAAATCTCACTGGAGTAGTACTTCTCAGCCAGCATGGGCATGTAGTGTGGGCGCCTGCATTAATCCTATGGCTGTTACCCTGAAACATTCCAGATTATTCACTTAAATTGCATAGCTGGATTGCATTTCAGTGTAGAGATAAGCTCACTCATTTTGTTGGTGGTTGTCATAGAATAGGTTCATACATTTTTGTTCAACCTGTGTAGTGTGAAAAAAAATGAATTTTTGTTCTGAAAAGGTGAAACAGTAATTTAAAAGTGTATTTTACCAGCTTTAGCGGAGTCCCAGTTAAGAGTCCAGTACTTTACGATGGGCAAGGGATGCAGTGGTGAAGATGAGAGACAGAGGTGACGCTTTCAGTTTAGGAAGAAGAGAGTGGAGCACCCATTACTACTTACCTTAAAGGAGAATGGTAGATTACTGGGCTATTTAAAATGTTCTTAGTTCATGAGTAAAAGATGCCTGTTTTTGAAATGATTCTCCCTTATTTTCCCCAAGCCAGACCATATTAGGTATTTCCTCACTTAAGTTTGGCAATTGCATAAAAGAATGATTCAGTGGCTAGTATATTTTCTTGAATATCCCATAGTAGAGATCCAAATTAGTATGCTAGATCTACTCTAAAGAGAAAATGTGAAAGTTTATATTTTACTACCTGCTCTGATCTGAATGTTTGTGAACTCCCAAAATTCATATGTTGAATTCCTAAGTGGTCTATATTTCAAAAGAGCAGCCTTGCAGGCAGAAGGTAAGACTGGAAAAGTCCATAAAAGGGCAACAATTGTAGGCTGAGGCGTATATATTTAAAGGACGTCGTGATTTAGCTGTTCTCTGTCTGGCCAGATGCTCGGAAAGTATAGGTTGTGTTTTTGTGTCTGTGTGTTTATTTTTGATTTCACCTTTCAAAATGTGTTTAAGTGCTGACAGCCTGTTCCTTTTCCTCTGATGTCCCCGAGTCACCACTTCCAGCCTCTTCCATCAGCCACATAGTCTGTCCCAAGCATCCTGATCTACCGTACCGTAGGCCCAGGTCTCCCTTATTAAATGGTCTCTAACTGTTCCAATTTGAACACATGATGAACGCATCTTTCTGTGGCTTACTATTTTTTTCACTCAAGGAAGAGTTAAAAGACAAAACTCCAGGTCCTCAGGATTTGAACCCATTAAACTAAGAGGAGCTAACAGTACCCCGCCTTGACCACCCCATAGGTTATTATGGTGATCAAATGGAATGACAGCTTGTAAATGCACGCACCTTCCAATGTCCCCCGCCTCCCTTCCTAACATTATCTCTGCGACTCTAGTCACGCTTAACATTTTTTTAAGGGGGGGGGGCTAAAAATACATGATATTATCATTTTAACAGTGTTTAAGTTTACAATTCAGTGGCATTAATTACTTTTACATGGTGTACAACCTCCATCTATTTCCAAAACTTTTCATCCCCTCAGACAAAAGGTCTGTAACCATTAAGCAATAATTACTCATTCTTCCCTCCCCCAGCAGCCCCTGGTAACCCCTATTCTATTTTCCCTTTCTATGAATTTGCTTGTTCTAGATGTCTTATAAAAGTAGAATCGTAGAGTATTTGTCCTTTTGTGCTGGCTTATTTCGCTTAGCATACAGATATGTTTTTGAAGCAGCTCTGTCCCGTACTCCTAGTTGAGGTTTTATTGCCAGATGTTTGAGGAACAAGATGACTGATGGAAGTTATTGAACTGTGAAAATGTTACTAGCTTTCCAGTATGGTAGTGATGTAGTGCTTATGTAGTCTTTTAAAGACATAGATTGTAGGATAATGATTTCTGTCACCCTAAGCAAGTCTTACCCACTTGGGGATCATTAAAGGACCAACTTAAATGTACAGTATGCCAAAATAATGAGGCAGTGAAATCAAGCAGCCAGTTGGGTCAATAGAAAAGAACAAATTGATCATGTGCTGATCAACTGCCTGGGCCAGTATTGTCTTAACCAGTTGTCAACTATTTGTTTCATTTAATCTTAAATTCACGTATGTAGTGGGGATGCATCCTGTCCCGTGTTGAGGTGCCAGCTGTCCGTTTCAGTTATTTTCATGCAAGATTGTTTCAAATCACGGCCCAACCTCAGGAACTCTTGTTGAAGGGGGCTCACAAGTGACAACTTCAAAATAATTCCTGATAGGTGATTGAGAGGACCGTCTGAAATGATTGCACGGAGAGGAGAGAGCTGGCATTTGCTGACTCAACATCTTGTGTGCTAGGCCTTCTATACAGATCATCTCTGAATCCTTACAGCCTCTGAGACAGGCATCAGTATTCCCCTTTTACAGATGAGGGTGCCCCTGTCAGACAAGCAAACCATTCGGCAGTCTCCTCAGGGAGGAGCTCTCGAATTGAGTCTTGTCAGACTCCACAGCCCAGAGGAGGTGTTTCTTTCAACTAGAATGGCAGAAGCTTTCCATTCTGATAGCATAACTCAGAAATGTGGATGGAAAGGCATAGTAGAAAGCTACCAAGTAACATTAAACACATTTTTCACGATAAAGTAATTCCTCTAAATTATTTTTTCCCTTTTCTATAACCTTAATTGGACTTTCATTATGATCTCATGTTTAATATGTTATTTAACATATTACCAAGCAGAATGACGAGGCTGAAAACAAGCAAAGAGTGCCTATATCATTCATTGCCTGCGTCATGCTCTGTCCTCCGTGTTAAGGTGTAAAGGGCGGCCACGAGGTGCCAGCTTCTCCCCCGACTTCTTGCTCGGACAGGGCATTCTCACCTACAGAACATGTAACCATCCACTTTGGTTTTAAAATGTTCTTTTTTACAGTGAGTGCATTCTATATCTGCAGTTTAGCTACTCTTCGTATAATTTTGCTATTCAAACAAATCTCACTAAGCCAAAGGGAAAACAGCGAAAGATACACAATTATTTATCTTTTCTTTTCTGGCAGGGAGGAAAAGGGGATGCTCGGATCTCTGTCTTTCCAAGTGTATGGTACAAATCATGTTAACCTGTGTTTATTGTTTTGCTTTTCCTGTTAAGTTTCCAATCGCCTTTAGGTTCCTTAACTTTCTCTGATTCCAAACTTTTTAATTAACCCATATAAGGGGCTCAAACTTTTTGTTTTATTTTTTGTCACCTTGTTTCTTGCTTTGTCTAAAGAATTGGTTGCAGTATCCACTTTGAGCTTGTGCTAGCTGATGGAGATGTTGGTGACTGTTTCCCAGGAGCCACATAGTGTGGCTGAGTGGTAGTGTCTCTTTGTGGTGCTTCCTGCTGCTATTTGACTTTGGACAAGGCGCTTCCTCATTTTGAGTTTCTGGGCCCTCGGTTTGAAAAATGGAACCATATTTATAGTAGCAGGTGACGTCTCTTCTGTGGGCTAGTCAAAAACAAACAAGTGAGTTTAAAATTTATCTCAGGAACTAAAAGAAAATTTATTTTACTTAGCTGTAATTTCCACTTAGCTGTAATAAGTATTAATAACAACACTGTAATATTTTCTTGCAGTTGGCTTAGAGAAAATCCAAATTAGCTAATAAACTTTGCAGTAACTAATTCTGATATATTTTGATTCCTCAAATGCCTTATTTTGTTAAAAAAATAACTTTCAAATATAGGCAGCAGGTGCGTCAGAGTGATTGCAAATGAGGAAACAGATTTTTACCCCCCATCTACATTCTTCATATTTAAAATTTCATGATTGATTACAAAGAAGCCTGAAACTTTCAAAACATTTTCTGTAGTTAGGAAGACATGTTAAACCTTCCTGTTTATTTTAATGCATAATATTTTTCATAAAATAGCATTGTCTACAGTCACTGTCTGTGTGCTATTTGTGACTGTGACTAAGTACCTGAGGGGGCTGCCTAGACTGTCCATCACACACGTCCGCCTCCTGTCTTTCTCACAACCCACCACCATGAGAAGTGGAACATGCTTACTATATGCAAAGTCACTTCAATATTATTAGTCATTTAATATTAGTCTATTTAATTATAAATATTAATATTTAGTAATACATAGTCCCTTTAAGTGTTAAAAATAACAGCACACATATCTTTTGGGTTATTTGTATCAATATTGCTTTATATTAACATTATATTACTCAGAAGTTGGTTGTATTGTAGATTGAAAAAGTGGACTCAGATCTTGTTCATTTATCAAAAAGGTGTGGGTATTCTAAAAGTCCAGTTGTATTGTTGCTCTTGAATGATTGAAAAACATAAAAGAATGTAGACTACAAAATTATATACATATTTTTAAAAGCAGCAAATGGAAATTAGATATTTTTTGGCAGGGTGGTAGGTGGGAGAGATTTTAATCATTGCTCATCCCATTTTGCAGCAACTGTATCTCATCAGGTCTAAGATGCTATTGATTGTAAGATGCATCCCAATTTCCGTGATATTAAAGTACAGTCATCCCTTTGTATCCCAGGAGATGGGTTCCAGGATCCCCACACAGATACCAGAATCCTCGAATTCTCAAGTCCCTTGTATAAAACGACGTAGTATTTGCATATAACTTATGCACATCCTCCCATATACTTTAAGTCATCTCTAAATTAAATGCTATATTAATAGTTGCTGGAGTATGCGCAGAAAATTCAAGTTATGCTTTTTGGAACTTCTGGAATTTTTTTTTCCTAAATATTTTTGAATCCACAGTTGTTTGAATCTCTGGGTGCGGAGGCCATGGATATACAGGAGTGACTCTTTTTAACATGTGGCTGTAGAGTGGGTGAAATGTGGTGGATACAGATTCCCTGTGCTCTAGGACCTCTGGAGAACGCTATTGCTTATAGAGTAGAAGTCCACATGTGCTGGGTCTGTGTTATCCCCTTTCAGTTTTGTTTATAATGAATTGAATGTTGATGTTTTAAATGTAAATTGACACTAACATTAAGATGACCTTGCAGTATGTGTCCAGAGTATTCCATTGAGGCCTAGTGATTCAGATTCAGGCTGTGAGAATACAGCAGTCTAACTTAGGGTTAGGGAATGTTCATAACTGAAACCAGAATAGTAACACATAACATGACCTTTCATCTGAAATATCCCCGAGATGTACCTGTTCTGTTTTTAAACCTCTCTTGGGTTGAATTATAAAAATTTTTATCAGAGCTACTTTAAGGGTCAACTAAGTGTAAAGACCTGTAGGGAATTAATATGAATAAAAGGTGCCACAAATTTGAAGAGACCGTTCTGGTGACTAAAGTTTCTCATTTTATAGGAAACTGTCTTTATTTGCTACCCAGTTCCTTTGCTCAGTTCATAACTTAAACCTACTTATTTTTTGTTCTGTGGTCAGTAGAGTTAGGAACTCACTTGTAATAATATGGGGAAGAGAACAAACTTGACTGAGTCTCTGAGTAGCCAACTTTTTTTTCCTATTACCTTTTAATTATTATTTTATTATATAAGTTTCAGATATACTGCATTTGCTGTTTGACATCTGTGTACACTACAAAGTGATCACCACCACAAGTTTAGTTACCATCCAGTTGAGCCCCTTCACCAATTTCATCTACCCTGAAACCCTCTTCCACTCTGGTAACCACTAATCTGATCTCTGTATCTATGAGTTTATTTTTATTTTATTTTGTTTTGTTCTTTAGATGCCAGTGAGTGAAATCATACACCATTTGTGTTTCTCTGATTTATTTCACTTAGCATAATACCTTCAAGGTCCATCCATGTTGTTGCAAATGGCAAGATTTCATTCTTTTTTATGGCTGAGTAGTATTCCACTGTGTATCTATACCACATCTGCCAACTCCTCCTTTTTAAATGAGTGTAAACCCGACTCTAGTATAAGACCACCTGGTGATGAAACCAATAGTCATTTTCTTGCTGCAGAGATTGACGCTGGCCACTAACACAAGAGTGTTAATGAAGATGCATCTGGAGCAAAGACAAAGTAGGGAGGCCAGGGAGTGGGGGAAAGATGGATTATCTGGGACCAGAGTGATATGGGTTTGTGTCCTGGTCTTATGGGCCAGGAAGAGTTGAGGGGTAGCTCCAGGCAACACTTAAAACACTTCCCATTTTGTTTTGTTTTCTTCTAATGTTTAATTTTTAAAAAATATTTATTTTATTTATTTATTTATTTTGGCTGTACTGGGTCTTTGTTGTGGCATAGGAGATCTTCGTTGTGGCATGTTTAGTTGCAGCATGTGGACTCTTAGTTGCAGCATGCATGTGGGATCTAGTTCCCTGACCAGTGATTGAACTGGGGTCCCCTGCCTTGGGAATGTGGAGTCTTACCCACTGGACCACCAGGGAGGTCCCAACACTATCCATTTTAATCTGCTTTCTAGATCACTTTGAGGTAGAAGATGTAGCTCTGACTTCTGCCATGGCTGTATATCCTGTGCCTTTCCAGAGGGTAACATTCAAACAAAGAACAGAGAAAGATGACAAGTACATTTGCAATTATTCACATACACGAGAGTGGCTGGTGCGTCTGTTATTAGGCTGCTTTCATGTTAAATTTTTCATTATCATGACATTTCAATTTAGCATTTTTAAATTTCATCTTTGTCCCTTTTCATCTGTTATATTTCAGTGACTCAGATATCCCACATCAGAATTGTGTTAGACACACAGGAGAGAGAAAAAGAAATAGACATAGTCACTGTCCTCAAGGGCCTCACAGACTGGGGCAGAGAAAAGCTCAGTCCAGAGAGGGAAGGAACTAGCCCAGCTAGCCGAGAGACTGTTTCACTCCTTTGTTAGTAACATACAAAGCAGAACCCTGCCTCGAGAAGACTAGGATTCCATTGATCCTTTGAGGCAGCAGGCAAGGCTCTGAAAGTTCTGTGATACGCTCAGGTGATACTGGCTCATTGTGTTTTCAGGGCTGTGTTCAGATCTTCAAATTAGAGTTCTCTTCACTGTCTCCCCTTAGTGAGCAGAATTGTCACTTAGAGATCAGCAACTGCGGGGAGGATAGCCATCTGCTGTATGGAAAGAACCAAAGAGGTTTCTGTGAATTGAATTAAGACCCCCCTTCTCCCATCAGTACTGCATGCTGATTAAAAAAGAGGGAGTCTGTGGGTTCACAGAGGAAACTGTCTTAAATGGGAGTCTATGCAGGACTGTCTGCTGGCACTTGAACCTCCTGGTAAATAACTTGCCAATACCTTGATTTATTGTTATCCTTTTTATGTTGACTACTTTGTTGAAATGCCATCAGAAGTTCCAAGATTTCCCTCAACTGCTCCATATCTGGGGAAACCTTTTTTAAGAAAGATGAGATTTCAAGGCAGGATATAAAGCCTTATATAGGTCATTGGGATCTCTTGACTTGTTTATGACCATTTGTTTTTAGACAGAACTTGCAGAAATAAAAATCTATGTAGAAACCATACACATGTACTATCACAGTCTTTCAGGTATAAGTTAGCATCTGCCACGCATATTGGTCCAAGCGTGCCATATTGACTGAAAACATATCTCTGTATGAAATTTAATTCAAGGTGTGCAGTTATAGTTTTTAATTTTTCAGTGGTAAGTCAAATTATGCTCCCTTTCTCTTTCCTTTTAACTGCAATTTCAAACAAATCAGCTAAGGGGTTGAGCTGAGGAGAGAGAGGAGTATGAAGAGCAAGAAGGAATCAGGTACTTAAGCACTCAGAAAGTTTTAGTTTTGATGCATTTTTTGTTGAAACACAGTACAAGTGTTATGTTTAGTTTCCCCTGCTCTAAAATAGCACTGTTAATTTTTTCATTGGTGATTTTCACACAAGTGCTAATCACACGTTTCTATAAATTATATTAATTTAACTTATTTCCCTAAATGTTGTTCTGCAGTGTGTAGCACGGATGTTCTCAGATTCTTGGCTGTGTAAGCTTGTTGCAGTTGGAAGCAGAACAGCAACATCTGAAAGGCATTATTTGGATTACAGATGCAGGAGCATCTGATCTCACCTTTTGCTTGGGTTCCTAAATCACAACTGTTCTTGCCCTTTGCATTCAATCTGTGTGTCCTGCCCCCTCCATCTTTGACACTGTCCTAGGGTTGGTTTTTTGGAGAATGCAACATCATCATACAATTTAAAGGGATAATAAATTTTGTTAGTCATGTTTAATAGTTTAGTTTGCAGGAGGGTAACTGTTTCAGATTTAAAAGACAGTGGAGATTGGTGTGGGCTATAATGTGCCCTTTCTTGTCCCTAAAAAGGAATACTCATATTTATGGAAAAAATAACTGTTTTTTTTTTCTTTCTTTACAGAGTATGATTTCATCCATTGTAAATAGCACATATTATGCCAACGTGTCAGCAACCAAGTGCCAGGAGTTTGGGAGATGGTATAAGAAGTACAAGAAGATTAAAGGTAAACTGACTTTTTATTTTTGAAGCCGATTTTCAGTTTCTTAGGTCAAAGAGTTGATTCTTGGGAATTTATGCTAATTTAGATATAATTTTTAATAAAAATTTAAATGCTTTTTTTATAAAGGTAGGGTTCTTTTTTTTTAAATTGAAGTATAACTGATTTATAATATTGTATTAGTTTCAAAGTATACAGCAAAGTGATTCAGTTATACATATATACATATATGTATTTTTTTTTTCAGATTCTTTTCTATTTTAGGTTATTATAAGATATCGACTATAGTTCCCTGTGCTATACAGGAAAACCTTGTTATTTATCTATGTTATATATAGTGGTGTCTCTCTGTTAATTCAATACTCCTAATTTATCTGCCCCTTCTCCTTTGGTAACCATAAGTTTGTTTTCTATGTCTGTGATTCTGTTTCTGTTTTGTAATAAGTTCATTTGTATTATTTTTTTTGGGATTCCACATGTAAGTTATATCATATAATATGTCTTTCTCTGTCTGACTTCACTCAGTATGATGATCTCTAGGTTCATCCATGTTGCTGCAAATGGCAAAATTTCATTCTTTTTTTGTGGCTGAGTAATGTTCTGTTGTATGTATATACCACATCTTTATCCATTCATCCGTTGATGGACACTTAGGTTGCTTCCATGTCTTGGCTGTTGTAAATAGTGCTGCTATGATTCTTAATATTTTCATCAAGAGATCCAGATTGGCTCCCTTAAAACTAAGATGGTATTAGAACTAAAGTAAAATTCTTAGCATAATGTATGAAGTCTACATTTTCACAAGAGATGCTTGTGAAGGCTGAGATCTTTAAAAATAATTTGAAGTGGTATATTTCAGATAGGCATGTCTGTTTAAAAGGCTCAATCAATAAATCATTTTCATTAATTTATTAATGAAAATTTAAAAGCAGTCATTCTAGGTTAAATCAGCACTTATAGTTTAAATACCAATTAGCAAATTGAAATGACTGTGTGGTATCAGGAAATCTTTGTTCAGAAATGGAGTTTTGAGGTTGTGTTTATTTGGGGACAATTCCAGAGCAGTGGTTAAAGCAAAGGGACCCTGCAGTCAGGAGGATTTGTATTCAGGTCTTTGTCGTCTGTTTACTGGCTATTTGAGTTTGAACAAATTATTTAACTTCACCAAGACTCAGTCTCCATTTGAAAACTGGAAATAATAAAAGTAAGTCACTGGCTAGCTGTGAGGACTAATTATGTTAATATCGGCATAAAGTGATCTCTTAATAAACAATAGCTATAATACTGTAACAATAATTAGTAGTAGTAGTAGTAGTTCTACTAGCAATAATATATTATATATGGAATTATATATGATCCTGAATATCCACTTCTCATATAATAAATGGCCTGCTATTTAGGCCATCCAGCCCTTTAAATATATCCAGCCCTAATATATTTTGCCTTTGCAAATTTGTCAGTGTTGGAAAAATTCTGTTGTTCTCACCCCCACTCAAATGCTATTCAATTCAAATGCTAGCAGTCCCTGAGGGGACTGGGGAAATTTTTGGTAACAAAACAGGTGGATTTTGAGGGTCCTTCTGGTCCATATTTTGCATGATTATGACATCATCCATCATACTTTATTATAGGCATTCAGAGCCTTGCTGATGGTTGCCCCTGTTGAGAGGGTTAAATGACAATTTATGGTGGGCAGGTAAAAGTAAAGGATTAATTAATTTGTTATTACTTCCCACAGGTTTCCTCTAGGGAGACAGTGTGAAAGTAATGCCTCTTGGCTGTGGCGTATTTGGGAGTTTGTTTACAAGGTTACCTTTTGAGGAAACAAGCTTTATTTGCATTGGTGGCACATTTCTGATTACAAAGGAATGAGAGCATTTTATGCTAAATATACAATTTGTAAGGAAAGTCAAGATGCTGAACTACCCAGGAGAAATTAAATTCACTAAAAATTGAATTAAGATCCATTCCTTTTCAATATATTCTGAAATTCTTAGGACCCTCTAGTTTCTGGTTTGGGTGCTTGCTTTAGAATGTTATTAATATTAACCCTTGTACAGGATAAGATGGATAACTCCTCATTATAAGACATGATTGTGTGGTTCGGAAGTGTTTCTCTTCTGTAAGTGTTGTCTCCAAGTTTTTCCTTTAAAAGCAGATTGTTAAAGTGCTTGAACAATATCCTCTTTGGCTAAAAATCAAAAGAATCTCGCAGCTTCAAGGTCATTTGTTAGGTCCCATTTGCTTGCTGTTGTAAGAGAAGGAAGAGAGCGGTTCTTTTTTAATAGTCTGGAGTACAATTCCAGATTCAGAGAGACTGGGAACTCTTCACTCTAGTGTTTTCAGAATCGCCACTACAGAATCTGTGTGTGTGGTGTGTGTGTGTTCACACACACATTAACACTTATGTCTTCTACTTTTCTCCTTTTTTTCTTAGAGATTCAATTCTTCAAGCTCTGTTTTTTTCTTCAAGATAGTAAATGCACAGTTAAATCTTTAAGTGCCATAAAAGCAGACTGAGACCTTGATTTCAATGAGGAGGTCAAGGATCCACACCTGAAGAGGCGGCCAGACACTGTGTACACATGATATTCAAAGAGATGGAACTAGTCATTGCTGTTGAAAAGTGTGTGTGTGCATGTGTGTGTGTCAGTAGGAGGAGAAAAGGGAAGGTTAAGGTATGTGTGAAGTAAACACAAGCTGCCGTAAAACAGTTCAAGTGGTGTTGATTCATCAACCAGGGGAGTGGGAGGAAAAACAAAGAATTCATGACAGGTATAATGGTGTACAGAAAATAAACACCCCAGAGAAGTGCATTTTATTAACTTGCGACCTTCAGAGGAAAGGAAGTGTTGGACCTATACAGGAACATTTCAAATGATAGAAGCCTTATGCTATGAATAGATGTTGCTGTGGGAGTTCCTATCTAGTAAAATCCATTTCTCGTGAGAAAGCAATGATTTTGTTTGTAAAATTTCTATTTGTGTCCACCCATTTTCAAAATGAAAAAAAAAAAAAAGAAGAAGAAGTAATGAATTTCAAAATTGGAAATAAAGTAGCAAAACCAGAATTCTACCTTAGGGCTCATCGTGGGAACCCAGAAGTCAGAGTTCTCTGTCTTTTCTTGTCTCCCCACCCCCACCTTGTATCCATTCCATAGTTACCAGTTTCCATGTATCATTGCTGATATCCAGTGTAGAAGAAAATCTCAAGCTAACTTCCTGATGTCTACATGCAGGCTACATTGTTAAATATGTTTCCTATTATCTGCTAATGTCTGTTTTAATAAAACAGTGGGAACTAAATGGTTGCTTCTTAATCAAAACCATGATTTCCTAAACATAAGCTATGTGATTCTGTTACAAATTGCCACATATAGATCTCCTAGGTCAAATTTTTTTTCTCTTCTCATAGAAATAAATAAACAGTAAAATAATTATATACTCTGAAAGATCAAAGTAAATATGACTAAAACCTGGCAAAAATAAAAGTCTACTGAAAGGATTTAGAAAAAAAAGATCAGATTGCAAATTCTATAGTTAATGCTTAAATAAATATGAGAAAAATGAATAATCAATAATTTGATATCATTAAAAACAGATGTAAAGACTATATACAAATGGAATTGTCTAAATTTTGAAGTAAACATTTTAATGTGCATTTTTTGAATTTGTTGTTATTATAGCTAAACTATTTACACTTTTTCTTTAAAATGTCCTAAGTTGGTTTGGCTTAGCATGTTAACATTATTTTCCCCAGTGATCACAGCAAAGTACATTCTGTTTACCTTTTTCTTTTAATTTCAAAGGCAATCATAGTTGACACAGACATGTTTGAGTTAACATTAGTGTTAATTCAGGATAGATGGGGAGACAGTTTGTGTACTTTGTTTTTCAAATTCAGAACCATGAACCTGCTTCCCAGGAGTTTTTAATATTTTAGACAATGAAGTGGGTGAATGCGGTAGTTGGTTGGTTTAGATGGCATTTTTTTTATTGCTGTTCATCTCGTACTATAATTACTTCTGGCCTAGATTTTACAGTGTAGAGCTCATAAGCTCCCAAGTTTAAGGAAAAAAAATGTACCTTTTGTGGAAAAACAAGACAAAAAACCAATATTAATGGTTGTTTGCTATATGGGAGTCTTAGTGTTGGACACAAGGGGGATAATCCACAGGGACCTAGAAACATTCATGCTCTTAGTTATTTTCAAGAGTTTTGGGGGTTTTGTGGGATTTACCTATTAATTTTTCTTTCATAAGTTCTACACAGTTTATTACAACAATTTTTTTAACCTAACTTTTGTATTAAGTCTGTTTTCTTGCCGGATCAGTTTTATGAAACTAAGTGGCAATTGTGTGCAGTACTAATAGAAATTATACTATTATGGCAGTCTAATTCTGCAAGGGATCTTATAAGAATAAGGAAGTTCTTTAACAAAGAAGCACTCATATTTTAAATGTTTCCTAATGAAAAATTAATAAATTAGGAGAAAGTAATTTTATATTAAAGTGTTTTTCAGCTGGCACCAAAAGCAAAATGAACTGTCATCTTTGGTCAGGTCAGTCTCAAGGATTTAATATGTCACAAGAATTAAGGGGTCATTGAAAGTTCACAGAAATCTAGTGGATATCACAAAATTATTTGTGTCATAAAATAATAACACTAGAATGAATGGACCTAACCAACCCTATACTTTGGCCAGGAAGCAAAATTATCCCCATCACTTTCCTTTTCTCAGTCATTGCTCAAGAACCCCCTGATTGCTAGTTGTCTTAATTTTATTTGTTTATTTGAGCTTATTTTGCAAAATATTAAAAAGCTGGGAGAAATGAGGATTTTAAAAACCAGTGTTACTTCCTCAAGCCTGGTTTATTCTAGTAATCAGTATTTTATCTGACCCCGTCTGATCTAGTCTTGCAAGATCAAACGTCCAGGCCAGCAAGCAGACAGTAAACAAAGCCCGTGAAGGGTTTCAGTAAACACAAAGATTAGATGTTGAATGAAAATTAAACTCCTTGAACTAGTCCTCTGTACTAAAGTGGTTAAGTGGGTTGTGATTAAAAGAAATAAGTAATTATGATCATTATAGCTGAAATGATATAATGTTACCACATTTAAAGCACCTCTTGTACCCAAAAATGATTGTGTCATTTACAAACTGGTGCCTCGAAGTTGAATAGAGAAATCAGTGTCCCTTGACCTGGTTCCGTAAGGCAGCCCTTGCTTAGCCATGGTGGTCAGGACAATGCCTTTAATCAACTGCCAGTACTTCTGCCTCTGCTGTTGTTTAGCTCTGATGAGGTAAAAGTAACTTAACTTTTCTCTACCTAATTCTTCTGAGTCATGAAAGAAATTTGCTTTCAGTTTTAGATCTAAATTAAGGTGTTTGGCAAGGAAGTTTGTCTGCCCTCTGCCTGTATTATACCTTGTGTAAAGTAATGACGTCACATCCTTGAATTTTATATAAATATTAGGTTCATTGATATAGAAACATTACTTCCACAGACATGCACTTTCCATCTTACTGGTTTTCCAACATTTGAAAGAACCTTGTGCATTTACACTGGTAATCACTCATCTGCATTTGTTGATCACCTTACCCTTTCTGACCTTCCTATCAGGAGCTTATTGGTAGTGTCACCAAGTGGAAGAATGGTACACGGGGAATGCCTTGGACCTTAAGCTCATGTGTGGACTTCTTTCTTACTTGGATCTTAAGAACCTTATTCTAGCTGTACTAGTAGCTGCTTCTTTAGCCTGAATGTGTTTATTCATAAATGTTTAAAGAAGTAAAAACAATCATTTGTCAACAGTGTGGTTTATAGATGGAAAGAAACAAACTTGCTATCTTCTCTTATACCACTTATAAGCCATTTAAAATACATGTTAAAAAAGAATGGAAAGGAGAAAGGATCTGCTTTTGTAACCCCTTCCTTTCTTTAGTCATCCATCTATCCACCCATCATATATACTTACTATTTGAAAGAATTATAAGATACAGTTCCTGGTTTCAAAAAGCCCAATATTCTCTATGAAATAATTAACAATATAACATCCTTTACTATCATTCAAAAAGAAATTTGAGCATCTACTGTATATACCTGGCAGGGTTTTAAGGGGGGATCATTACATAGTCCTTTCTTGCAAGAAAGTTACAGTCACAATTAGATGATTAATTTTAATAAAATGTGTAGTGAGTGTCTCTACTACAGCCCATATTCAGTGCTAGAAGCAGTGAGAGACATTTAGAAACACATAAAATGTGGTTCCTACCTCTAGCTGTGTTGCCCTCAACCTAGCAGGGAGGTAGCCCTATAAGCATATCTGGCAAATATATAGCAGTTGTGTAAACTAGTACAGTGGTAATCAGAGAGTGGTCCATAAATTATACCTGCTGGATGTCAGGTTTGGTTGGGGGTGAGGGATAATTCGAGAAGAAGTAGCACATGAGTTATACCTTAAGGACAAATAGAGTTTTGCCGAGAGGACAAGGAGAAGGAAGAATGTTTCAGGCAACTGCAAGTTCGTAAGTATAGATGCAGAGGTGCAGAAGAGCATGATGTATTTAGGAAATAGTGGGTGGTTGTCCAGTATGTCTAGAATAGCAGTGCATTTATCATGATACTGTAATATAACAGGCCCAGAATGGCTGTTTTTTGGTTGGTGAAAAGAAGATAGAGCATGGCTTTGTGTGGGACTGATGGTGGCACCAAACATTGGTGAAAGAGCAGAAATGTCTGGGACCTGGCTGTAGGGAGCGTTTGTGTTATAGTGATGAAAAAGAAAGTTGGGAAGGTAGTGAACACATCTTAGGGAACTCTGAAAGCCCAGTTGAGATATTCCGAGAATTGCTGAAGGCTTTTCAGCAGTGAAGTGAAATAATGAAAATGGTGGTTTAAAAGGAAAAAAAAAAATCCTCTAGAAGCCACCTAAAACTATGTGTGGATATGAGTGTGTGTATGGCGGTGGGGGGGGAGGCAAATGGGAGGGAGAAGGGGCGGTGTGTACACCCTGGAGGATGCAGGCAAAATAGAATTTATTGCAGTAATATGTGGAAGTGAAGATGGTGAGGGAGGTGGGACTTTGGCTTTGGTGGCAGGAATGAGAAAGAGAGACGGTTTTGAGCTTAAGGGACTCTTGATGGTTTTGACAGAAATGGGATGACATAAACTGAGAGGAAGTTGCTGATGCTTCAGTGAGAGTTGGTGAACTAGGTAGAAATGTCCCCTGGGCTGCTCAAGGTGTGCAGCCAGCTGACCAATAGACAGGACTAGAGAATAGGTTCTGGAGCCAGTTTTTTGGACATAATAGTTAAAATAATACCAAAAGAGGATTCTCTGAAGGAGAGAGTGAGGACAGGAAGGGTTGGAAGCTTTGAAAGGTAAAAGGGCCATGGGTTAAGAAGACATGATTAGGAAGAAAGTGAGGTTTCATGGAAGCCAAGGGAAGACGGGTTACCAGGGGAGAAACGTTATCAAGGGTGACAGCAGGAGGAGAAGGAGAAGAGGTGATTAGAGGCTCTTAGCTTTGGCAAAAAGGATCATAATGACATTGAAGGAAACTATTTCCCTGTCCTATGAGAACAAAGGGAAACTGTATGTATCTGAGATGGAAGGTGGCAAGGAAATGAGGACAGCTGATACTGACTGATTGAGGGGAGGATATAAGAGCAGCTAACTGCAGCTTTGGGGTAACACATTCTTCCACCCCCACCCCTATACTCAGGAGAAAGAGGATGGAGTCACAGGAGGCCAAGGGCTCCGAAGAGAAAGAGGGGTGATGAGCAAGAGCCCACAGCCTAGGAAGGGATGGGATCTGAGACACAGATGATGCTTTGCCTTTGAGAGAAAGAGAAATAACTTTTCTTCAGAACCTGGAGGAAAGGAAGGAAGGTGGATAAGGAGACAGGATTTTGGAGATGGAGTGAGTGTGGTAAAGAATGAGGCAGCTCATGTCATAAGGTAGGGGTAGGGGGTGGGGCTTCGTGATTCTCTAGCAGTTAAGGAGAGAATGGTTGGGTTGGGGGCTTGGTGGCGAGCCCTGAAACAAGTTCTGGACCAACTATGTTTGTGAAACAATGAGAGAGGCGCAGGGAGTTGAATTCAGATGACATAATTAAGGGTTGTGGTTCAGGTCTCTTTAGTTCTTAGTTTTTCCTTATAGTGAGCTTTAGATTTCTCGTAGTTTCAGATTTCCATTTGTCTTGCTGGGAAAGAAAATTTAAAAACTCAAAACCAAAGATAGGTCTGGTGGTGCCTGATGAAGACTCTACAGAGTTGTGAAATGAGAGCTTTTGTGTGTAGACCAGGAAGTATCCAGCTTATTTAAAATCTGGTATGATTGTGGTGACATCCTCTTATTTTGGGGAAACCAGTAGGTTAAAATCAAAGAATTCTCTTGGTCTCTTGATCGATTAAATAAAAATTATTATTTGTGTTTTGTCAGATGATTTACAGAGTTAAAAGCTGGAAAGCACTTATGTTTGCAAGGTGTTATTAGAACTCTTAAATACAAGTGCTATCTATGTAAGTTGCCAGGACTACCATGATAATTGTCTGTGGTAGACAGTTGTTTCCCTTGCTGTTTGTCTGACTGAAGATATGATTCTTACCCTGTGCAAGAATTTGAGATTATCTGACCTTGGACTTCTGAACTCTCAAGACATAAATCTAGAATCATCTGGAGTACAAGTCAGGCTATGGGCTCTAACACTTGGCCTTTTAAGCTGTCACCTTCTAAGCTGCATGTTCGTATTAATTTCGATTCTTGAATAATCTCCCTACTAGACCAGAACTTTCTTGAAAGAACATCTGGGGGGACTCATCCATTTTGTGGCATCCTCCAAGCCCTGTGAACACAGGACTTTGTATAGTGCAGATACTTAGTAAATATTACTAGAAATGAGTTTAATGTAGGTGAATTTATTTGAACGTACGCACTTAGAACAGTTTTATTTTTTGCACATATTATATTGTGACTATTCTTATTTACTATCGGATATCTCAGTTGAGAGGAAAAAGAAAACCTTTGCTTATTTAATTCATATTACAAATGTCCTTAGCAAATTAGTTATTGGTTAAAATCATTTCCTTTTTCTATTAATTAGTTATTGAACTAAAGATTTAGCAGTTGTTAGTTACTTCCACTGAAAGAGACAGTAACACCTTTATTAAGTAAAAATTAGGGACCATTCATGTAGCCTAAGAAAAACATCCCTTTGAGGTGTTTCCAGCTAGTTTATTGAATTTATTAAGTCCTATGAAATCAGAGAGAATGACCAGTGGAAAATAATGAATTATGGGTTGATTGTTTTTTTGATTCACTTTTCCTTAATAGGTTGGATTTAAGAATTAATCCACACAAAATGCTCCTGAATGATAATGTTAAGTTTCTGAACGTTTCATTTTTTTCTATCGTGTGAACTCACCTCTGAAATTATAGCTTTAGATTAAAACGAAGAGTAAAAATCAAGATATAATTAGACATAAGTAGCTTTAACCTGTGCAGAAAGCTATAGGAATATTTGACATGATCAGTGTTATCAGACGATGATAAAGCATTGTTTGAAACCAAAAGGGACAATAGCATTCAGATGCAGGTGGACAATGCTCACTTTTTCTGTGGAACATAATGGGTCCTATGAACTTTTATTGTCAAAAAACAACGGCGCTCATATTCAAGTTGCTTTATGGTAGATATATATGTTTTTGTGGATCTTAATATGATGGAAAAAGGAAGCTGAGAATAAGGGGAAAGTATGCCTAAGAAAACCAGTCATGTATGGTATTATCACAATGCTGGCTGGTACACTTCACTCTATGGGGCTGGAAGCATTTTCCTTCCAAGCCTTGTTTTATGAGGAGTTAACAAGTTGGCTCTGAATATCTTGCTCTAGGCAGAGACTTTGCAAGCAAGTTCTCAACCCAGAGACAGATTCTCTTTAACAAATTTAGAGAAAAAAAATCTTTAGGTTTCACAGTCCTAAAAGACGTAGCTTATTTTTTTTTTCTTTTGCCCTTCAGCCCTTTCAGACTCCTAATATTTTCTTTAATTATATTTAGTGAACTCTTCTGGTTATAGTTTTGTTTTTAATTTCCAGTGGTGTGGGATTTATATCTGGTATATATGGAATATTGGCTTTAGCTCTTGAAATCTTGTCTATGTTTGTGTTAACGGAAGAGCAATTTTTATATAATAAGTTGACTTTGGACCTACAGTTATTGACTAGGAGAGAATAAATCAGAAGTATTTTCAGTGACTGGGTATGTTCAGTGTTAGCAGACAGGATGCTGTTCTGCTTTGTCAGGAAAATTAGTGTTATGTGTACATTTAAAAAGAATTTAACTCAGTGAAAGACTTCGGGTAGATAGCAGGGCTTTTTAATGTTAATGTGTAGCCTAGTTCAGAGAGAGGAGTCTAAATAAATATTAAGTTGAATCATATGTAATTGCCGTTTTCATAGGTCAAAATTGTTGTGTCACCAATTTCATATAGTAGTTCAATCATATATGAATTTATTGTGATTGCCTGAGATTCTCAGGTTATTACTATGCTATATGAGTGTGCATATCCCGTTTTATTTTTTCTTGGTTACTTGTTTCAAACAGACACTTCATATTTACAGAGTTTATGAAGAGTACTTGCAAAAGCTCTCAGCTGCGTGATTCATGTCTTTCCTCAGTCAGGTGGGAATCCATGCTGATGACACTCATTTGGGGACAAAGCTTTTTGGCTGCAAGAAAAATAAAAGAATGGAAGGATTCATGAAAATAAATATAGTGAGTGCGAATTTGTATTACAGATGACTAGAATGAATTGCTAAGAAACAACAAAATAGGGATTAAAAGGAGCTATGTTTTATCATCAAGTAGAAATGCATTTTATATCATAGACCGTTATTACAGGCCTGTCTACGTGTACCAAGCAATTAAATTGTCTGAAGAAAATCTATAAATGGAGTTCTTTCAAGCTAGTATTATGCAGTACTGTATCTGTCATCATTCTGATACATAGTAGGTGATTAATAAATATCTAGCATATGAATTAAAACAATAAACAAGCAAATGTGAATAATCCTATTCCAGTGATTAGCTCGTACAGTTGGGAAGAATCAGTAATGTCCTCACTGTTTAGAACGGACTGGTTTTTGTTGTCTGTCACATCAGGAAGGTTTGCAGGGCGTAGAGTGGAGGCACAAGGTTGAGCTCTCACCATAACGCACCCACTCATCATGTCACCTGTGCATGCCGCGTGCGCACGTGCACACACACATGACATATAAACAGAAAGCAGGACTTGTCTGTCGGAAAGTTGATTAGTCCTGACTCAAACTCTAAAATTAATAACAGCCACGTGCCCCAAATTGGGCAGATTTAACATAAGCAGTGGAACAGAGGCTTTAAAGTTTCTAAAAACATAGGTTTGAATTCTGCTACTTGCTTTAATAGGTTTATGACATTGTTTTTTTTTTTTTTTCTGAGCGTCAACTTCTTCAATAAAGTGGGCATAATAGTATCTATGTCATACAATTATTATGTGAGAATTGAATGACAGTGATGTGTAAAGGGTTTAGCTCAGTGCCTTAGCTACTATATAAATGGTAGAAGGCTTGATGTTACCTGTAATGCACTTATAATAAAAACATTTTTCTCTAAAGGAAATACAGCAGAAGTACTTGTGAAACATTTAGGCCCCAAGAACTTCGAGTTATGCAGAAAAACAGGAAAAGATACCAGTTTTCACTGGTCCTGTGATTTGTTTATTATGCTTATGAGGCTAGAGCTGGTAGTCCTAATCATTTTAATTTTCCTAAGTATTTGTCTACATTTGGACTGGTATTTGACTTTGAACAAGTTATCTGACTTTTCTGGTATTAGAGAGGATCATTATCCTTAAAAATTGGAGTCCAAGGTTTGGGGGTTAGGGTTGGGGGAACAAGGAACTTGAAGTGGAGGTTTGGAAGTCCAAGGCAATGATATGCTTAAGAACGTCTTTCCCTTATGCTCAAGGTTTGAGTGCCCATTCAAAATTATCGATTTGATTGGCAACTTTTCTACCAAGAGTTCCAAATGGCCAGCCTGTGTCTTACCTTGTAAAACCACTTCCAGAGTATTTTATGAGGCTGAAGGAGTCACAGAGAAATGCACTTTCCTTTTTTATTTGGCTTATATTCTTCTATATAGGGTTTTCAGGATTTGTTCTGGGGAATACTAGAGTGTTATCTTATTAAGGAATCCATTAGCACTCATTCTTGCTAATCTGTTTACATTTGCATAAGCATCTTAGTGGTTTAAGGAAAAATCCATAGGCTAGAAATTCCAGAAATTTCTCAGTGCAAAACCTTTTACCCAATTCATTGCTTTCCACTCTTTATAATTATGGACAAAACCCCAGGGCTTATTTCTCAAAGGCAATTGTGTTAATGTTTGCATTGAAACACTAGGTTCATAGTTCTGGAAAAAATTATCAGTCTTTTAAGCAGTATTGATAGATAAACTTGCACGAACAATACTACAACTGCTGCTGTTGCTACTGTATAAACTACTATGATTCTTGTTGCATTGGGGAATTTCACAAAGAGAGATATCTTGGGAAAGTGTTAAACTTTTTCCAGAGAGTCAAAAAACAGAAGCAAGTATTCTGAGAAAGGGAATTGTTTTGAAAATCCTAGCAGCAATACCCTTTAAGATGCTATTAGGTAAGTAACCTGGAATGTTGCTTTAAAACTAGTTTATGGGTAATCTTTCTCATTTTACAGGTAATCCCAAGATCACCCAATTAGTTAGAACTCAGGCTTCAAAAATCCCAGTTTGCTCTTCTTTCCACCTGTCCTATGCTATCTTGCTTTGATTGGCAGAAATCTCTACATATCAGATACTTCACCTTTTGCTCATAAATCCTCTTCAGAAAGTATACTTTGGGACATAAAGTCACCGGAGTATATTTGGAGTATTGAAATTTTAGTGGGTTTACTTTACATAGCATCTATAGCAAATATAGATATAATAAAAATAATGAAATCTGACAGAAACACTAAGCTGAAGAAGAAAAACTACTCTGTGTGTGTGTGTATTTCTTTTAGTTAGGACCCTTTTTCTAAAAAATATATTTTACAGTGATGATCCAGCTGTTACTTTTTAAAAATTAATTAATTAATTAATTTATTGGCTGGATTGGGTCTTCACTGCTGCACACAGGCTTTTCTCTAGTTATGACGAGTGGGGCTACTCTTCGTTGTGGTGTGCAGGCGGCTCATTGCAGTGGCTTCTCGTTACAGAGCATGGGCTCTAGGTGCGTGGGCTTCAATAGTTGCGGCACATGGGCTCAGTAGTTGTGGCTTGCGGGCTTAGTTGCTCCATGGCGTATGGGATCTTCCTGGACCAGGGCTCGAACCCATGTCCCCTGCATTGGTAGGCGTGGATTCTTAACCAGTGCGCCACCAGGGAAGTCCCAGTTAGGACCTTTTTGATACTTACTCATTCCCTGGAAAATAAAAGCAAGCCATTAAACGTTTGCTTTTTAAAAATACTGCAAGAAAAACAACAAGGATTTACTGTATAGCACAGGGAACTCTATTCAATATCTTGTTATAAACTATAATGGAAAAGAATCAAAATAATATATATACATATATGTGTATAACTGAATCACTTTGCTGTACACCTGAAACCAATACAATATTGTAAATTAACTATTCTTCAATTAAAAAAAATCTGAAGGACACTTTCCTTCTTTCTTTTGATTATTGTAAATGTAACATGTATATGTTTAAAGCATGTTTTGTTCCTTGTTTTCTTTCCATTTTTTATTTATAATAATTTTTGAAACAGAGCCATATTTGTGTAGCATTCCTATAAATTTAATTTCAAGAGTTGTGAGATTGTCATTTTATTTCCTATCTATTCTGCTGTCTCCTAATTTGAAGGTCAGGATGTGAACTATTAAGCCTCATTTGGGGAAGCAGAATCCAACATATTCTTGCATATGCCATGAAGCATGTGATTCTAAATTGACAACGAATTCTTTAGGGATTTGTTTCAAAAAGTAATATGATGTAATATGGCATAGTTACTTAAACCAAAGGAAAGGCTGCAATTCTTTAGATGACCTTTGGAAAACAGCAGACATTGGTCAGAATGTCCTAATCAGGAAATTTTGAAATGTCAAGCCTAATCTGTTAATCATAATTATATAGATATTTTCTGAAATTTACAGTAGCACTTTGTTAACAAAGATACTTCGCATAGATACTGATCTTCTAAAATTTCTCTTACAATTCTTAGATAATAATATTTTCCCTATGGCGAAACTGAGATCCAGAGAATCTCCAACTTGCTCAAGGAGGCCCTGCAGCTAGTAAGAGTTAGAATGTAGATTTGAATGCAGTTTTCTAATGTCAGGTGCAGTCAATGCTTCTTTGATATAATATGATTATCAACAAAAACTAAAGGTATATCATAGAGAAGAAAATTTTAAATGTTTAGATACATTTATAATATAGTGAACTTTCAGTAGGATTGAATCCTTAATATCATTAGGATTTAGAGGAAAAAAATGGAAGATGACAGTTATAAATGTCTGGTATAATCTCAAGAGACAACAACATAAAAGCAAAGACAGTATAGAACAGTGGTTCTCAAACTTTAGCATGCATAAAAATCACCTGGCAGCTGTATTTTGTATAATTTCAAAAGACAATAAGTAAAAGCAAAAATGATATAGACATTGATTCTCAAACTTTAGTGTACATAAGAATTGATGGAAATTTGGTATACATAAGAACTCTAAGAGAGCTTCAATTTGTTTTTTTTTTAACTTATTTATTTTATTTTTTATTTATTGGCTGCATTGGGTCTTTGTTGCTGCACGCAGTCTTTCGGTAGTTGTGGTGGGTGGGGGCTACTCTTCATTGCAGTCATGGGCTTCTTATTGGGGTGGTTTCTCTCGTTGCGGAACATGGGCTCTAGGTGCTCGAGCTTCAGTAGTTGCCGCTTGTGGGCTCAGTAGTTGTGGCTCGCAGGCTCTAGAGCACGAGCTCGTAGTTGTGGTGCACGGGCTTAGTTGCTCCGCGGCATGTGGAATCCTCCTGGACCAGGGCTCGAGGCTGTGTCCCCTGCATTGGCAGGCTGACTCTTAACCACTGCGCCACCAGGGAAGCCCTTGAATTTGTGTTTCTAACAGTCTTCCAGGTGATATGGATGTTGATGGTTCCAGGGAGCATATTTCGAGTATTTCTGGCCTATCGCAGACCTGAGATGTACCGTGTACATCCATCTATCTATGTCAGTGTACACACACACATACCACACACACAGAGACAAGGTGAGTATGACAGTAATGGTAAACACTGCGTAGTGCCAGGTACTGTCCTAAGTGTTGACACATATTAACTCATTTAATCACACAGTAATCCTTCATGGTAGGCATGATTTTTAACCACATTAAAAACACAAGGAAAGTTAAGTAGCCTACCCAAGGTTACACATCTGCCAAATGGTAGAGCTGAGATTTAAGCCCTGGCAATCTGGCTTAGAAATCTCTGCTTTTAATTATTATAGCACACGTCTTCTCCAACAGCTGAAAAGATATTTACCCAAAATTGCAATAAAGAAATTATAATAAAAAATTAAGTGCCAGATAGGAATGTAAGACAAGATTTATATATAGACATATAATTTTTTGAGTGTTGAAAATGTTCTTGCAACTACCTAAACTATATACGTATATATCAGGGATTTGTGATTATTAAAATAAGTAGTTGACTTCCTGGATGTACTGTAAAATTGCATGAAATAAAAAGAGATTTTAGAACCAAATATCTTTTCTTTATAATGCAGATAAATCCCTGGGGAGGAATGTCACTTTCTTGTCTACAGCCAGCAGTGTTGGGCATTGAATAGTTAATGTGCATAGGGTGCTCTCAGTAAGAACATCAACTCTGTGAGCTTGGGAAGCCTTCAGGAGCCCATGGGATTCTAATACAGGGCTGCAAAGGCCTCTCCTACTTTGGAGTTATATAGAATCCTAGAAGCTCAGAGGGTAGTTACATACTGGTTTCCCAGCCTCAGCAGTTTTCAGTCAATCCCAGAAAGCTCAAAGTAATTGGCAAGATCCCCGTGGAACTATGAGTTTCTCAGAAACCTGAGCAGACTCCAGATCTGAATTATCCACCTGCAAGGCCCCAGGACTGGGACCCTTCTCAAGAGGTTAAAATAGCTACAGAGAGCTGCTCAGCTACCAAAGAAGCATTTCAGCCCCACTTGCCTCAGTAGCCTCAAGCCACACTCTGTTTGGGGACTTGTACTTGAAGCTGGGGTCATCATTCCTTCCCAGGCACTTCCCACTCCACAGATTACCTTTAGGACTTTGGCAGCAGTAGAATCAAACTCACTGTGAATTAAATTGCAGCTCTGATGTAAAGTCCTGGAAGCAGCTGTATTTTTAACATCTCTTTAATAAGTAAGCATTTTGGCTTTATTGAGAATATTTTCTGTTGTGAATGTGAACATTGCTTTTATCATGAGAGTCAGTGCTGCCTTTTATCCTTCATGTTTTTTAGCATTTCTGATCCATAGCTGAGTATTGCAGAGATAAGATGGGCCCTCAGAGCCAGGGAGTAACCTTTGGTCTTGGTTTAGTTTAAGATGGACTTAACATGATGTTTTCTATCAGAATGAAAAAGCAAAACACAAAATCAGGCACTGCTGTTACGTTCAGATAATTTAAAAAGAAAGAAAGAAAAAGGGAGGAAGAGGGAGAGGAGGGAGGAAGGAATGGAAGTAAGGGAGAGAGGGAGGAAGGAAGGAAGGCCAGAAATAAAAAAGAAATACTGAATGCCCAGGCTCAGATTGAGTCTGGTACATTGTAATGCTCCTCTGACTTTTTTTTAAGCATTTATATTTCACCTGCTATGACATGAGGTTAAAATATTATTCTGATATTATCTGTATAAGAGTGGCAGCAGAAAAAAATGAAAAAGTTTTTCAGATTTAGCAAACCATTCCTGAAACCATGAACTGCTTTGGTCAGAAGAGATGCAGCCTGTTGGTGGGCATTTGATTTTTAGGCGTTCTTAAAGTTGGGATGATGACTTTTTCTTCTTTATTCTTGGAAGTAAAGAACTTGGCTTTTATTGATAGAGCTGTCAGGGACTGGAGAACATTGACAAAGATTCGTTGCTTGACCAAACATTAGACAGACTTCCGAACCTTCTCCTAGGCCCCTCTGTGCACTTCCTTGTAAAATCCAGTTTTACAAGAACCCTGCTAAGTCAGTGTAACCAGCACCCCTCAGCCTTGATATCTGATCACCCTCGATATCTCATTCTCATCTGGTTCCTGATCTTTCACCATCCCCCAGGTGATGTCTGATCACCCTGGCCTGTCTTCAGCAAAGAATCCTGTTAGGTTGGTTTAGCCAGAATCCCACTTACTCCTGATGTTTCCTTTCAGTAATTTTCCATCCCCTGACCTCCACCCTGCTCTTGGTTATAAATTCCCACTTGCCCATGTTGTATTTGGAGTTGCGCCCCGTCTCTCCCCTCCACTGTAACATCCCACTGAGTAGTCCCTATACCTATTGCGATGATCCTGGATGAGGTTCGTCTTAACATCTTTACAAGTGTTGTTGGATATTCCTTTCTTTAACAACATAGGGGGTGTCTTTCGTCTTGTAGGCAAAATTTTGACATTAGTAGCCCATGGATGGGCATGATCTAGTTTTCAGAAATGTTTTGTTTGGCTTTTATTGTATTTTGAAAGTGGAATTATTTGCCAATACCTAAATTTAGAAGCTATCATGTAAAAAATCTAGATTTTTCATTTTTTTGGGAAAAAAAATCTAAAGAAATGACAATATGAGAAAGACAACTGGCTAAATCAAGTTAGCAGCTGCTTTCTTTGGACTGGGCAGGCTTTCTCTCTCCTCCTAGTATCTCTGTGGCTGGCTTCTCTGGCTGTTGTATTCTACCTGGATGTGTAGGCATTTACATTTGCAATGCCTTCATTATGGCTTATGAATGAGTTAGTACTTCATAGTGTTACCACATATCTCTAAGGATGCTTCCATAGTCACTGTTCTTAACTATATGAAATTATAAGGATCTTGGAACTCATAAGAAAAGGGAGAATTATTTTGTATAATCTTAAAGGAGTATTATGGACTGACATTATTCTGATTTTTATTATACCAATTTCACAGAGGTTTCACGGAGCTCTTTTTTTTTTAATTAATGATGTGACTTAGATATAGCTTAAGAAAGTAACTCAAATGTAACTAAGTCATTGAAAGATGAAAATACTGATATTTTAGAAAATTAGCTTTTTATCAAAGAATGTATGCATTAAGAGGGTGTTTCTACGCTTTTTAAGTAGAAAAAGAAATGGATAAAAGTGTCTGTTTCTTAAGTACCTGAAAATATAATTTGCTACTTGAATTTGACTTTATTTTGGCTGAATTAAAAAGCAAACAAACAAACAAAAGTGAATCAAATGTCTACCTGAGGGCAAATATTTCTGCCTGTAAAGTACAGCTTTACTCTGGAAGCAGTCCGTGGTTCTTTTCTTCTTTCAATAAGAAACTTAACAATAGTAACTTCTGTTTTATGAAAACTGTGTTAGATTACCTTGTTTGAAGGCTCTTAACCATTTGCTTGGTTTGGTTTTCAGATCGTATACCTTAAAGTTTAATTAATACAATGACTGAAAAATGTTTGCCTTTAGAGGATAAGATTAAAATAATTTGTTCACCTTGAACCTTGTGAAGGGAAGGTGAATACAAACTATATGAGTTACATTGAAAGGATTAAGTTAGAAATTGAACTCTTAAAGAAGTTTGAGGTAAACTTTTGACTTATTTAGGGGTTCACAGCAAAGTTAAGCAATCACTCAGTTTTTTGAAAAAGCAGGAAAAAACACTGTATATGTCTGAATATAAGGTGCTCCCGAGATATGGATATTTCTATTTTCCCAATGAAGAGTTTTAAATATATAATACACATAGATAAAAATGATCAGATATCTATTTACATATTGTTAATGTATTAATTTACTTCCACATATGTATTTGAAAATCACATATTACATAAAATCTTTAGAAATATTACTTTCCTCATCCTTACAGTTCATTGATTGATTTTATTCAATTTCTTTACCTGTGATTTGTCATCACTAAATCCCCTGTTTTGAGTCATCCCACCCAGCTTTCCAGCACACATAATTTCTGCCTAAATTTTTTGAGAACTCTGTACTTTTTTGATCAAATATGATTCTGCCAATTTACAAGCACTATTTATGTACTGGGGGGGCAGTTATTTTAAAAATTGGTCTTATAGGTGAATAATTCTCTGCTCTCCAGCATGGAATCACTCCAAGTAGTGTTCTTTAAAGTTATATTAATAGGCTTTTGCGTTATCATATCAAACACTTTCAAGTAGGAAAAAATTACTAAATCTGTGTGGAATTTTTGCTTTAAAAACCAGATTTTGTTAGTTTACATCTATGAGCATTTAAAGCTAGTAAGGATAGAGGTTGTTTCAGTCTCATGTGTTTTCCCCAAACCTTTGCTTTACATAATAATGTAATACAGAGATTTAGGTAAGGATTTGACTCCGATGTGACTCTTTCCTGAGAAATATTCTTGAGGGAAAAAAAGAGTCTGCCTCGTTTGAGAACATATATGATACTTTTTTTCTCCCTTTCAACGTTATTTGTTAAATCTTTACTAAAGTGCAATTAAACATATAAGACAGATAACCTGGAGAAAGGGAGAATTTTATTTAATGGCAAATTAAGGCGATGTTATTAATTTTGTGAGACTTTTTTCTTATCCTAGTGCATATCATGATTAAAATATCCATTTCTTAAAGAAATATTCCTATAAAAAACATAGCAAGTAAGGAGATGAAGGGATATCCTATGTGACAGACATTTTATATAAATTTTTCCATAGTTGTATAATAGTATTTATGTGAGATTTTTATTAGGAGGTAGCAGTTAATTTGGCAGGGGATGTTGTCCTTGTCATTTCCTGATAACCATGCACTACACCATTAACCACAAACTACAGAAGATGAAAACAGCTGGTGCTTTTATCACAGAGGGAGATGATAGAGTTTGGAATATGAGAGGATTTAGAATTTGTAATGGTTAGTGGTTTCTGTCTTGGCTGTTTAATAAAATGTCTACTTTTAGGAATTAAAGAAGACTGAAGTGGCAAATATTTTTACTTTCATATCATAACCTATGAAAAAATCTATTATCATAACATTTTCCAGGAAAGGATAACTCACTTTTACTCTGGGGCTTCCAGCTTTGTATGAAAAAAGTCTATGTCATTAATACACCAAAAATATAATTTAATATCACATGTATCAGCAACAAATTATACCAGTGATGGTAACGATGAATTATCATTTTTATCTCTTAACAGTGGAAAGAGTGGAACGAGAAAACCTTTCAGACTATTGTGTTCTGGGTCAGCGTCCAATGCATTTACCAAATATGAACCAGCTGGCATCCCTGGGGAAAACCAACGAACAGTCTCCTCATAGCCAAATTCACCACAGTACTCCAATCCGAAACCAAGTGCCCGCATTACAGCCCATCATGAGTCCTGGTCTTCTTTCTCCCCAGCTCAGTCCACAACTTGTCAGGCAGCAAATCGCCATGGCCCATCTGATAAACCAACAGATTGCTGTTAGCCGGCTCCTGGCTCACCAGCACCCTCAAGCCATCAACCAGCAGTTCCTGAATCATCCACCCATTCCCAGGGCAGTTAAGCCGGAGCCAGCCAACTCTTCTGTGGAAGTATCTCCAGATATCTACCAGCAAGTCAGAGATGAGCTGAAGAGGGCCAGTGTGTCCCAAGCTGTCTTTGCAAGAGTGGCATTCAATCGCACACAGGTACCATTAGCACTGAACATCATAATTGGTGATTAAAAATACTACTAAGGACAGATTGTGACAAATATTAGTTCTTTCTTATCTCTTAAAATTTTTTTTATGGCTTAGAGCATGTAGAATTCGCTAGTTCATGAAATACTATCACCATTGATCCATGCTTGGCCATAATTAATTAATCAATTTCAGTAATGTAATGACTGTCTGTGAACCCACCACCCAACTCCGGACCTGAAATGTTACCAATGACTTGGGTCTCTTTATGTGTTCCTCCTCTCCCCACTTTTTTCCATTTGCTTTTCCCCAGACGTAACCCTGATCTTGAATTTTGTGGTTGTCATTCCATGCTTTTTTTTGTTTGCTTGTTTTTTTAAAAACTAGTTCTAAAACTATTCATACCCAATCTATTATTTACTTTGTCTTTGAACTTTATAAAAAGAATACCATTATATGTCATTTCTATAATTTTTTAATAAATCCTTCAAAACGTACACGTTAGATTTAAGGTATTGAAAAAGTGGTAATGGATAGTTTACTTATTTTTTTTTTTATTATTTTTTTGGGGGTACACCAAGTTCAATCATCTGTTTTTATACACATATCCCCGTATTCCCTCCCTTCCTTGACTCCCCCCCCCGAGTCCCCCCCATCCTCCCTGCCCCAGTCCTCTAAGGCATCTTCCATCCTCAAGTTGGACTCCCTTTGTTATACAACACCTTCCCACTGACTATCAATTTTACAGTTGGTAGTATATATATGTCTGTGCTACTCTCTCACTTCGTCTCAGCTTCCCCTTCACCCCCTGCAGTTTACTTATATTTTAAATGTTTTGAGGGAGTTATATGCTAATGTAATATTAAATGATAAGATGGTAAACAGTTTATTTATCTGTGTCTTATTGAGGGCATCTTATAATTAAGAAGTTCTTTCCCACCAACGCTAAACGTGATTGTGCGTTAGAATCACCTGGAAAGCTGTTAAACCATAGCTTGCTGGGCCTCTTCACAGAGCTTCTGATTGATTTCCCAGGTCCAGGGTGGAACCCCAAAATTTGCATGTCTAACAAGGTCCCAGGTGATCCTGATGCTGCTGGTCTGGGGTTGCACTTTGAGAACCACTAATCTAGCTCTTATACTGTTGCCCCTCTGGTACCTGTAAGGGATTAGTTCTAGGAACCCCCTGCAAATACCAAAATCCACAGATGCTCAGGTCCCTCATATAAAACGGTGCAGTATATTTGGTCCTCTGTATCTGTGGGTTTCGCATCCGCAGATATAGAGGACCGACTATATGAGTAACAAAAAAGTAAAAGTGTATTATCTTAAGGAGCTAACAACCTGATAGTGAAAAAAAATGTACCCAGATAACTAAAGTAAAATTTGAAATAAGGTGAAATTTAATGTAGGATAATGTGAGCAGTGATTGCAGTGGGTGTTTAGGAGGAGTCATGAACTGTAAGGCATACTTATAATAGAGTGAGTATGGTAAGTCTTAGAGGAGAGTGGGTTTAAGTTAGCCACCCTACTAAATTCAAGGTAGGAAGCCAAGCTCTGTGCAGATGCAAAGATGCAAAAAGTCATGGGTGAGCACATATGTGAACAACTGACTTGAGTATGAAGTTGGTGGGCAGTTAGACCTTGAAGGATAAATAAAATTTAACAGGAAAACATGGAGAAGAGTATTTTAGGTTAAAAACTTCATGAGAAAGGTGTTGAGTCAGAAAAAGGCGGGATTAGTTGGTAGTTGATAGCAAAACTGGATAATAAAACTAAAGGTGGAGGGAAGAGATCCCAAAAGGTCTTAGGGCTGTGCTGAGAACTTTGAACTCTATTTAATAAGCACTGGAAACATTGAAGGTTTTATGTAGGAATATGATAAGATCCAATGATCAGAATTGGATTTTAGGAAGAATTTCTTCCCCTTAATGATAGCAAGAAGGTTAAGAGTATCATTTAGGAGGCTGCCTTAAGTGTCAACCTGAAATGTGTAGAAGTTTGAACAAGACTGATGGCAATGGAGTAAACAATACAGTCATAAAACATTGTGAGAGTAAAGCTGACAGAAAGTGCAAGTGCCTGGAGTAAAGATAACCCTGAGGGTTGAGCCCGGTGACTAAGAATAAAGCATAATTATTCAGAGAATCAAGGAGGGCATTGAAAGAGATGGTTGAAGTAAGGTTAAAGTGATTATTTTGGATTGGGCTTTTTTTGTTTTTTTTAAAGATTTATTTTATTATTTATATACGTGTTTAATTTTTGGCTGCGTTGGGTCTTCGTTGCAGCACATGGACTTTCCCTAGTTGTGGTGAGCAGGGGCCACTCTTCGTTGTGGTGTGCAGGTTTCTCACTGAGGTGGGTTCTCTTGTTTTGGAGTACCGGCTCTAGGTGCATGGGCTTCAGTAGCTGCGGCACGTGGGCTCAGTAGTTGTGGCTCTTGGGCCCTAGAGTGCAGGCTCAGTAGCTGTGGCACTCAGGCTCAGTAGTTGTGGCTCGTGGGCTCTAGAGCACAGGCTCAGTAGTTGTGGTGCATGGGCTTAGTTGCTCCTCAGCATGTGGGATCTTCCGGGTTCAGGGATCGAACCTGTGTCCCCTGCATTAGCAGCGGATTCTTAACCACTGCGCCACCAGGGAAGCCCTGGATTGGGCTATTTTCACTTTGAAGTGCTAGCAGACTTCTTAAGTGAAGATGTGCAGCAGTCATTGAAAATAAGAGTTTAGTGCTAAGAAGAATTGTCAGGGTTAGAGAAAGAGATTAGAAATTTATTCACAGAGCCTGGGATTTATAGAGACAGGGGAAGGAGGGGAGAAGCCGTCAGCACTGCTAACACCAGGACAAGAGAAAGAGAAATGCCAGGAGAGGTGGGGGCAGGTGGAGGTGGAAGAAAAGGGAGATGCTGGTGAAAGTACAGAGGACCTGGGTAGAGTTTTCAGAAGGAGACTTGTCTGTGTCTGGAAAGCTAAGAAGTCTGGGAAGGGGACGCTTGAAACCATGCCATGAGATTTGGCGATTGGTTGGGAGAGATCTTTGACAAACTTTAGAGTATAATTTCATTAGAGTGGTGAAGGCAGGAGCCAGAATTTAGAACTTAAGGAGTAATTAGCTTGAGGTTACGGAAGCAGTGGCTGCAAATTACTCTTTCCAAAATTTGGTGTTGAAAGGGAGATTAGAAATGGGTTGACAGTTTGAAAGTGATAGGGAGTCAGTTTGAGATAGAAGAATTTGTGAGGTAGTTTGGGACCTCAGCTGAAGTCAAGACAGCATGCAGTAGTGATGGAACCAACCACTGTGATTTGGTAACAGTCTTCAGCCATGCTGGAACTGCAGGAGTAGGAGCAGAGAAGAAATGCAGCGGGATTGTTTGAGGTTTAGTGCTGACAGATTAGGTATGACAGGAGACCAAGAGGGGTGAAGTTGCTTGCTCCTTTGACTCTTAGCTAACTTATACATTCTATTATTGACAGAGTCTGTTTACATCATTTGAAAATGAGTTCAGAGGTTCACAGAGGGCTGTACGTGTTCCAAACATCACTCTACCACTATTCTCTTGTGACTCAAAGTTCTTGGGCAGCATTTGTGTGTCCACAGTTATCTGAACTGGGGTTATGAAGAGCTCTGATCCTTTTGAGCAAGTCTGTTGCATACTTTTATAAAATATTAAGTGGAAGGATGCGTCTTTTAGTCTGTATTTTGCAGTTCTGTGTGTGTGTGTGTGTGTGTTCTTTCATCTGTCATTCACGTGCGTGAATAGATATTTCAAGGCTAGCCAACATTTTATTGCTGGTTATTTATACAGCTCCTTTGGATAAGGATAAAATTGAGAGCATGTTTGTATTGCTTTGGATTTTAGAATCTAATGCAGTATACATTTTATCCAAAAAGCATGAGGCAGGAGAGAAGACTCATAATGAGGCGAGACAAAAGGTGGGCTGTGCTGGTGTAAGGAAATGCTCTGCTGAGGCCCTAGACTCCTGGAGGTCTGTCTTCTCCTGCACAATCCTTTTTGTCTATTTTTTGGGGATTAATGATTTTTCTTTGGCATTGCCATCTTTCAAGTGCCAAGTTATAAAAGGTCTAATTGAAGCACGGAACACATTTTATTATTTTCCTCTTGCCATTAAATTTGTAAGATGGCTACACCCAGAAAGAAACATTCACTTTCAATCAACATGAGCTTGAGTTCATGGGCCAGCCTTGAGGATATCAAATGGAAACTGCATGGGAATGTATGAGTATTTCCTTTTAAATTTCTGCTTTTAATTTGGGAAAGCTTTTCATCCCTCTGGGATCATAACCTGTTGTGTATAAAGCCCAACCTAATCAAGGTAGAGGGTATTGACAGAATGACATAGTTTGAACTTAAGCTGGAGGTCAACAGGCAGATTGTTTCTGCTGTATATACTGTAGTCACTAACAGCAAGGTTGGACAGCTGGGTTTCACCAGCAGCATTGTTAAATGGAAAATATAGTGTACTATGCCCCATGAAACCAGCCATGGATTTTCCAAATGGTAGGCTTTTTTGAGTGAATTCAGTGATAAAATAATTTGTCAGCTATAATAAACAAATAAAAATTACCTTTATAGATAATAACAATAGTCTTTGGATAGAAAAGAATCTCAACATTTTTCTTTTCTCAAAGCAAACAGAATTAGAACCATTTATTGTAGATGGACACCTAAGGCCAATATTAGCCTTGTACTCAGTTGTTTAACTGATATGTAGCACATCCTCAGTTTATTGAATATTTTTCAGAAATAGTTCATGATATCTATTATTCATTTATTATCAAATTCAGTAAAAAGCAATTTGATTTGTCACCCTATCGTTTGTGCTCCTGGATTTGTTCTTGATGATTGGACCACAAACAGATCTAGCAATTAGTTCCTATGTGTGTGTGTGCATATGCATGTGTGTGTAGAACAGAAATCACATGTACAGCATCCCTAAGTGAATCTAGAATTGTAAAAAAAAAATTGTCTAGTTTTTCATGTTTAAGACTTCCAGATGAAAAACTCAAATTTATAATAAATAGCATTTGAAAATAACAGTTCTTCAAAGAAAAACTATTAATTACTTTGTGTGTCTGATCCATTGCCACTATATCATTTGGTGGTATAAAGTAACATAATTAAGGGAATGGAGCTATATTTCCAAGAACTTGCTTTTTAATATATTTTAATTTTAATCAGTATGTCTTTTAAAAACATAAAATGCATTTGTTTGATAAAATGACCCCTTGCCCATAGTTCATGACAAGGTCATGACTTCTGCTAGTGTCAGAGATGTTACAACCTTTTGCCAATCTGATTTTATTATTTATTATTATTTCTTACATTTCTCTATTGGTTTGTTAATACTGTCTAAACTAAGAACATAAACTAAGTCATATGTTCTGGGCAGGGAAACAGCACATTTGAGATCATGTAATGGCAGGATACTGAATCTTCAGCATGGGCATGAGACCAATGTATTTCTGGATGCAGGGAGTAGCAGAGCATCACATCCTATTGGTGCCATCAGCATGATAGAAGCCTATTTTTGTCATTATGACCTTATATAAAATATACTCTGAGCACCATCACTTTCTTCTTTGCTAGTCTTTTGAAAGAAAAGGTTAGCTCTGCTTTTCATATCTCTGAAGACTTTTTGTAACAAATGGGACCCTATGAGAATAGTAAGATAAAAGTGATGTTTTCTGACCCAGTCATTAATATTCAGGCAGTCCTATGACACATTTATAAGCCTATGGTCTGTTACCTATGGTCACAAAGTGATGTGATACACGAGAGGAGGCTGAGGCAGTTAGCAAGCCTGCTCTGTTTTCCATGCTTCACGCCTCCCCCAGCACCGCCTCCCACCCTCCTGCCCCATGATTTATTTCTAAAAGCTGGTGTCTGCTGGTTAGTTCTTCAACCAAAGGACTCTGCTTAGGCTACTGGATTTTGCTTTGCCACACTGACAGAAAGCTGGAAATGCTTAACCAATGTCTGACAGGTGCGGGAGGATGAAAGCCCAGCCTCTTGCCTCCACGTAGTAGGAACAGCAGTGAAGTGTGACTTCCACTCCAGAGCTCTCTGCAGGATCAGTCTGAGGCTGGGACTTTGCTTAATCTCTTCCCTTCTTTATCCTGCTTCTCCCAGTCCCTCACCAGTTTCCCTCAGAAGTGCTTCCTGAATAAATCACTTGCACAGGAATCTTTATCTCAGGATATGCTTTTTATCCCAGATTATAGATCAAGGTCATTGATAGTCTAATTGTATTTGGTTATGCCAGGGGATAGTAGTTTGAGTAAAACATATCTTCAATTTTATACCTACTGCATTCACAAATCTAAGGCAAGATGTTATTATGGGAAAGGTGTAGAGGTTTTTAGTGCACTACTTTGTTTTGAAAATATTATCAGTATTGTTCATAAATCATAAGCAAGGTGTTGTTAGGGAAATAGTATAGAATTGTAGAGAACTTTTTACTGTATTACTTTCTCTTGAAAATATTATCACTATCGTTATTTTAAACTGAGTCCCCTGAATTCAGTGGGCTGATATTGATACTAGCCAGATTTACTTTTGGATATTGAATGTGGACGCAGGGGTTAGTTAGAGGGCTGGGGGAGAGAGAGAGAGAGAAAGAATGAGACAGGAACAGGCACTGGATATGAAGCCCTGTGAGATCATTCAGACTCGACTTAAAGCCATCCTTACTGAGTCTCAAAGGTAAATTATGTGATTTATGTGAGTTTCAGAGTAGCTGTGCTTCTCGGCCCTGCTCTAACTCCAGTGCTCTGTCAATGATGCAAATGGGTCTGTTAGACTGATAATTTTGAGAAGTAATAGGACCAGTGCTCTGTCAGGTTTTATTTTTTTGCATATGTATTTTCCCTTGCTTCTATCCCAAATTTATTTTAGTGTTGGCACACTTTCACTTATCAGTCCTATGGACATGAAATAAGTTGCTTGGCTATTTACTGTGTTTATGTCTTTGCTTGTTGACAGTTTGATTATAAACCCTCACCTAAAGCATTCTTTTGTCCCTTGTCACTTTATAGACTTAAAAAAAATCCATATGAGGTTTATGATGATATGAAAATATTTGTGACTTTTTTTTTTTAATTTTTTTTGGGGGGATACACCAGGTTCAATCATCTGTTTTTATACACATATGACTATTTTACAAGACTTAATATTACCCAGAAATGGTTGTGGGCTGTCCAGTGACCTATAATAAGAATGGTTTCATGAAATATGTACAGTGAATCTTCCTTAATAAACTGTTCTCTAATTTATTTAAAAATCCAATGACCTACATATTCATATGTTCAGAAATCCCCCATTTACTAACACTGTTTCTCCTTTGAGACCGTCCATCTGAGCAAATCTGTTAAATGAAGTAGAGGAAGCTTTGCTCCAAACTAGGCTAAATGCGTTGGAATGAACGCCCTGCCACATGTGAGGGGAGCATTAGAATGCCAGCAAAGGGAAATGAGGGGATTCTCTGCCCCGCTCTGCACCACTGTCGCCTTACCTTGAGGGTGGGGGTTCAGGAAATATCCGTATGCAAGGAATTACCAAGAAGTTTGTATTGTTTGAAAACGAGACTTTTGCCACATTTATTATTTACATAGTAGTTATTTTTCTTTTTCCTTTAGCATATGCCATAATTCAGAAAGTTCAGGTTCATTCTGTGTCTCAGGTAGCTCCCCTGAGCCAATTCTTAGAAACATGTTTTCAGTAGAAGCCCATATGTGTTTTGCAAAATGTGTTATTCTTCTGTGACAGAGAGGCCTCTAGTTTGGTATCTTGCTTCTTCTTTAGTTTGATGAAAAAGTCAAAGTTACACAATTTGCAACCTTTTGTCAAAGGCCTTTTTTGAGAAAGCTGTTCATCTTGGTTTTACCTAGTAGAGAAGAGGATTTTTAAAATCCTTTGGAAACTCACTTGGTTAACCTGTCCTTATTTGCCTACTTTTTATTTTTTATGAGACTTTGCAGAAAATCTGTTTACATATTAAAGCTACATCATGTGAAGAAACTTAAGGCCAGGGTCATAAATACAATTTATGAAGTCACTCAGCAACCAGAGAATGTTTTCAACAGATTGGAAAATTAAACTGAATTATGTATCAGAAAAAATTGGCAGTAAGGTCAACAGCTAGAAATGTAAATGTCTTTGTGTGAAATGACATGGACTTTGCTTTGATGCTTTATTGGCATTGTGTTTATAGTATATGCCCACCCATATTATTAAGGCTGAAAATGTCTAAGGATTTACTAAACATATTTTGAAGTAGTAGTAGGAAGAGATGTGTAGCAACAAAATGAAAATTTTAACAACCAAAATATTTGGAAGGCTAAGCCTTAGTGTGTTACCAGTTAGCTTTTTCAGGGGGGTGGGACTTCCCTTTTAACCTTGTGTTTGATTTATTATACATATTGTTAGCCAAAGATAGGCATGATTTAATTGCACATACAGTTTATATTTGTAGAAAACGTGACCTTCAAGATATTTAGAGTTCTTTCTCAGCTGACCTCTGGTCTCAGTCATTATTTCTAAGTATCCAGTAGAGATATAGGCACTCAGCAATACAGGAATAGAATACAATGTAAATCCAGGGGTCTTGACTCCATGGTCCAGTGAGCTGGTTATAAAATGACAGGAAAACCTGTGAGAAAAAGGAAGTCCAGCCACTGAAAGATGGGCTGTAAATATGAAATGCTGCAGATCAGGCATGAACATGTTATTGGGTTTTGAAGCAAATAATATACCCTCTTTTGATTTCAACATTAAATTAATAAAGTAAGAAAAGATGGCCCTGCAAGCTTCATAAAATAGGTAACTCTTTCATTTCAGGATCACTGGCTCGAATTCATAGATTTAAAGATTATAATAATATTAATATCTCTCAGGATAGCAGTGTCTCAAAGTTATTTGATAACTTGAGGATGGCCCTCTAGATACTGGTCTCAATTTAGTCCCTCCTTACATATAAAGACTATATCGTTAGTTAACACTTTTTAGGCAATTTCAGCCAAAAAGCATAGGGGAGATGTGGCTCTGTTTGTGCTCTGAGTAAAGAGAAGGTTGATTCAGTAGCTGTCAAATGTATACCATCCTATTCCCATTCCTAAATCTAATTGAAATAGAACATTATATGTAAAAGAAAATATGAAAACTCTTTTTTCCCCCTCCACGAAACTTGTACCAAAGAATCAGAGGAAACAAATATGATAACACACTGTTCTGTTTCTCTTATCCCTGATCAGTGCACAAAGTCCTTAAAAATTACTGAACTATTATAGAAAATTCAGATTTTTCTATTTTTACTAAACAAGACTGCCTTTTGATGATGGTTTTATAAGTTTTTGTCACTGTTCTTTAACAAGGAGTGATTGACTCATTTCACACAGATGAGGGTCTTTGTCCTAAATAAGGTATTCCATTTCTTGTGAGTGTGTCTCAGTAGAAACCTACACTTTTAGTGGGAAAGCCTAGTTTTAGTATTTAACTAGTTTCTCCAAATCCTTGGTGATGTTTATAATTAAAGCAGAATTTTTATAGAAGAAATACAAGGAAACACTAGCTCCCATTATGTATATGCTTTTCACCTTTGCTTATTCAAAGTAATTTTTAAAAAATACATAGAGGGTTCCTTTTATGGCCATTGATTAAAATGATGACCATTTGGCCTGGGGTTAAGTGCATATTTATTCAAATAAATAACAATTATTTGAATTAAGTTTCAAGGTCAAAAATTCTGTGAGAAAAAGATAACTGAATCAATTTGAAGTCAGTTGGAAATTACAAGGTTGTTTAAAATCTATCTGCAAGTTTTGTGCCTAAAGTTGTTCCTGTAGACAACAGTATTTACTTTTAAGTATCTCTGATTGCAACACCCAGTAAGAAATAATTTCTACATCATGAGCTAGTACACACACACACACACACATTTGTGCACATATGTATACATGTCTGTTTTGAGTTCTATCTCATTTCCAATTATATCTGTCTGTATATTTCTTCATGAAAGAAAAAAACCATGAAACAACACATGTATGAAGCACTGTGGTAATTTCTGATCTATTTAATTGCATTTTGTTATGTAAAAAACTAGTTATGATATGCTAAATTGATTTTACCCACTAATAATTATGACCCATGTTTCAGCAATGATGCCGATTAAGGCTGATTTTAAAAGTTACTTAGGGAAGGAGAATGGTTTTACTTTCTTGAAGTATAAATGATAGTTTAGTGCTATCCTGAATGTCCATATGGTCATTTCACTTTATATAACTTATTAAATTTTTCTTTACATTCTCCTCTATCCCAAATAATTTTAATTATTTTCCTTCCTAAAAAATTTTTTTAATGTTTTCTCTGTTCTGTATGGGAAGACATCTAGCAAAATATAAGGGAGGGCCTTGAATATTTGAAGTTGCAAATTTAAAATAAGAATGTACTTTGATGTTATTTCTGTATCTATTCATCCATTCATTTAATAAATATTTTTTAAGTATTCAGAGACTGTGCTAGGGTTATAATGAGGGCTAACATTTATTGAACATTTAACACGCATGGAGTACAGTTAGACGCTCTCTAGGGAATCCTGTGAGGGAAGTGCAATTATCATCTCAATTTTACAGGCGAGGAAACTGTGCCACAGGGAGATTAATTAATCCTTGTCCACTTGAAGCCCAATTTTGAACCCAGTAATTCTGACTTCAGAACTCATCCACATTACCCTTTTATTCTGAATCATTTCTGTTATCATAGAGCAGATGATGAAAGACAAAATCCTTCCTTCAAGGAGGTACAAAGAGTAAACAGACTTTTAAACCGGTAATCCCATTGTGGTATCATAAGTACTATAATGTATGAGACTGCATGTGCTGTGTAAGAACAGAAGCTTTTGACCCTAGAGGTGATTGAAGCTAAGGCAGCAAATGTTCAGCAAGAAAAAATAATGTTTCATAATCGTTTCAGGACAGAGTCAACTCAGATGTTAATAGACTGCTTTTCTTCTTATATCTGAATGCATTTGATACACTTGAGATATACATATGCAATAAATGTATGTTTTTGTTTTGTTTTGTTTTCGAAAGTACTATTTTTGCCAATGTTTTGACAAAGTAGCCAAAGCTAGTAAATTTTTTGGGAAGTTTGCCAACAGTTGTTTCACAGAATACTCATGGAAACTAGGAATAACCAGGGCCCAGCACTTTGTGAATGTAATAGTCATGGTGCCAGGTACTTGAGGTGTTAGTAGAAACCATGTATGTGCCCAGAGCTGAGAACACCACTGGTAGATGTTTCCAAAAGGAACCTGTTCAGTTCTGTATTTGCTTTTGCTTTTTGGTGCTAATGTGTTCAGAAAATTTTGACTTAGATTGTGCACAGTCCCTCCATTCCAATATCTAACACTTCCTAGAGATGAGGAGGGAAGGGATAATGAGATGGGACTGTTTATTGCATCTGTCATTGCATGGATTAGGCAGGTAAAAAGTGATAAAGTTGCCGGGAATCTGGTTTTGGCTAAGTACATGCTCAAGTGCTCGCTTGAGCACTGTACATGCTCAAGTGTGGCTTGGACAAAGGGATTGCAGTTAAGAAAGTGCAGACTGCTTTGATTTCAAGAATGTTCTGTTGCACCTGCTAACTTTGTGTTGCATGCTTACTGCATTCTGATGTGTCAGGTGACACAAGCGAAGTTTTTTACACATGCTAGAAAGAAAGCTGTGGGAAGTGTTTCATTTGATAAATTGTAGATTTGGGATACATGGAATATTTGTTCTAAAATGGAGTTTGCATGGCCCCAAATTTCAATATTTATTATCTTATTGTTTTCAGTAGGTTGAGTGAGAAGATCTTGAGTTCATGTGAGTTAGGCTTTTAACATGTGGTCCTTTAGGGCCTACTGCTGACTTTAGCAAAGATGGCCCACTTCCAGAAAAATGAAAAATATGCATTTGGTGCTTTCTTAGAGTCCTATATTCCTGTATATCCCCAACTAACCACTAAGCACAAAATGTACCGATTCTGCTCCCAAGGAATTTGCTATATGATGGGAGAAAGAGGTTTTATAGTTACACAATGTAAAAGATGGTGTCATAAGTGCCAGAGAGAACTAGTGCCATCTCCCTTCAAAGGAGGGAGAAAGTATTGTCAACTGCAGTGTATATACAAATACAGACATATGCGTAGTCTTTTAGTGCATTACAGAATATATCTCTATAGCAGCAACATTTGTCTGCAAGTATTACTTTTGTATGTGCATTTATATTTGCAGAGTACATTAATTCCCTTTAGATGCTCAAGTCTATCCACCCCCTTCCTACAAAAGTGCTACATGCATAGGCTGTCTTTTCTAATAAAGAAATATTATAATAAAAGAGAGGTTTTTATTAAGCTAATGCAATAACGACATTTTCTTTGAGGATTTAACACATCATTTTTAATAATAAAAATCAAATTGTCATTGTTGTGCCCTGTATACCTTTTATTCAAATCAGACTAAGGACTCCGTCTTCATGGCTAAGCAGTGCTCTACGGGGTGATGGGGGAGGTGAGTATTTTTTAGCATAACACAAATGACTTTCAGCAGTCAGCTTCATAGTGGGGTTGTAGATTATGAATATGGGACTCAGGGAAACCTGTTTATTTTCATGAGCAGAGGGGAAAATGCCTCTCAGGAGCATCTAGAAGGAAATGAGATTGGCGATTAGTAGAGAACCGATTCTATTAGGTCAGCTTTCAGGTGATAGGATGTCAATACTCTGTTCAGCCAAGGAGCTGAGTTCACAGCTTCAACTAACTGTGGATTAACCACTGAAATTGAAGAGTTCACTTTGTATGATTAGGCTAAGAATTTGGTATCACCTGGTTTTCATAAGAGGATACCAGTTTTTGGCTCTTACATTAGCTGGACCCAGACATTTCAGAATTGTATAAAAGTCAAGGCTAACCAATAAGCATGTAAAAGGGGTGGTGAAATGTGAAGAGTACCTTTGGAGGAGACTCTGCAATAGACAGGTCATGCTCAATGGCAAGATGTGGGGTTTGCCCGTATGGGTGTCAAGGTGCCTCCCACCTCTAACCCTCTGTAATTTTAATCTGTAAAATGGGGTTATATGTGCCTTTTAACCTTGTTGATTGGTTATGACATCGTTTGTTTAAAGCAAATGATGAACTAAAATATATTTTCAGACTTACTTCTACAAAGTAAATGTTTCAGCTCATACACCCTTAAAGAGATGTGACTTGATTTCTGAAGAGGACCTTCTTTTTAAAAGCTTATATATTTTGTTCATACATCCAACGATTAATAACTAAAATACATTATAAGGGGATAGGGCTACTTGTCTCTAAAATAACTGGTCCAAATGATTCTGTAGAAATGGCAAGCATATGTTTTTCTCTTTGGCATAGTAATCAGTAGTACATATAAGCTTTCTTTGGGATTTATATGACATTCTAATATCTACCTTTGTTTAGGTTGGAACCTAGCACTTTCAAACTATGATATGCTATGTATATGATATGGTATCTATGTTATATGATATGTGAGTATTTTGGGGGTTGAGTAACTTCAAAGTTTATGTTATAATAAATATGTGAACATCAGTATAACTTACAGAAATGAAAACAGTCTCTGGCTAGTTTAGGCTTTTTGCAAAGAGAAGCACTGGGGTTTGGCTGGACCAGTTTTTTCAGTACACACCTGGTGTATATCACTTTAAAAAATAAATTATGCCTCATTAAATTACAATTAAGTGGAATCATGATCATTTGTTTTTCTGGAAGGAAGATGTTTTGCATATTGAAAGCCTAATTTGTTGCAGGTGACAAAAAGGCTGAACAGATTACCTAATATCACTTCATTTTGGGGGTAATGTTTGCTGGTTAGTTTGTATATACTTCAGTAGTTAAGAATTATATTAATGTGGACTGTATTATTTTCACTTCAAAAAGTCTTCTACCACTTTATCAGTAAACACTTTTTTTTAAGCTTTTAAGGAAACACGAGCTTCTCTTGGTATTCTCAATTAGTCATGCTCTTTTTCTTCAAGTGTTCTGATACTGTCCAGTCCCTCAGTCACCCTCCCCTTTGCCTGGTCCTACCACTCTCTATAGCTATGTACTATGTACATTTCAAATCCCAGCCAAGTTAAGTACCACCTCTTCCAAAACATTTTCCCTGAGTCCTTCAGTTGGCAATGCTTTCACCCTCATTAGAACTGAGATGGCAGTAGTTCTATCTGAAATTTATGACACTTATCTTTTACATTGTGCCTCTGCAAACCATTGTACAGTAAACTCCTTGGCAGCAGAATCTATGTCTTATTAATCTTCCCGTTCCTTTATGAGCTTTGTACCAAGTTGTAAATAAGAAATGAACTAATAGACGGATCTGTCGTTCTTTGGCAATAGGCATATTGAATTTGGGGGTTCTCTGGAAAATCAATAGGAGATATAACCTAATCGTAGAGAATTACAAATGTCTGAGAGGTATGAAGAGGACGTATCTGTTAAAATCTAGTCAGTAATGACCTTCAGTGTCCTCTCCTGGAGTAACCTGGGAGATCTGATGGGCTCAGGCTCAGATTTCCTAAAACCTGGCCCAGGCTTGGGTTCTCTTCCTGCTGTCTTAAAGGATTAAGGGCCCATCTCACCTGTCCTAGACAAGGCCTCAAGGGCTAGTGTAGAAACTTGGAAGTAAATTTTATAGAGCTAGTCATGGTAATGTTTCCAAAACATTTCTGAGTACCAGCGTGTATTTTGCACACTAATAATTTGGAGCAAGCTATATAAATTGTTGAAGGAATGTGAAAATCATAATAATGTAATCAAGAAAGCTCTTCAACAGAAATTACAGATTCAGAAACTCTGTCATTTAATTTGTCACAAATAAATATTATTAAAATACTAGAAATAAAAAAGCTATCAATTTTTTATGTAAAAAATTAGCCCCAGTTCTTTTTTTTGGGTGGGAGTGGGCAGCAGTGGGGGCCACATCATGAGGCTTGAGGAATCTTAGTTCCCTGGCCAGGGATTGAACCCGTGTTCTCAGCAGTGAAAGCACTGAGTCCTGACCACTGGACTGCTAGGGACTTCCCAGCCCCAGTTCTTTGGTTTGTCCGTGGGGATAGCCTGTATTAGCAATGAGGCTACATGGCATTATATTATCTCTTGTTTTGTGCTTTGAATTATTTTGCTTTTGTTGAATTTTCTGCCAACCTCATGTATTCGTTGCTGGTGCTGGAAATAATATAGAGTGTACAAAATCCTCCATTAAAAGACTAGAGAGAAGACCAGTTCGAGGCTCCTTTTACCCAACTCCCTTCTTTTTTCAGTGACCTGTAACCCAGGAGCTCTGGTAGAAGGTACCTTTCTACCCTATGCAGAGGTTTGTTCTACTCCTTTTCAGTCAGCATGGTTCTGGGTCTTACATAACCTCAGCTAACACCGCGGAGAGAATTGTTTATAATCTCTCCCTTGAGAAGGCTCTGTTGCCTACGGTGAGGAAAATACCTAATGACCACTTTACTCAGTACTTGCAATATGTTTTAATAAGATTACTGATATGAAATTTTAATAAGCAATATCCCGGTTAATTTATTAATTTCCCTTAATTTTCACATTCTCAATATTTATGACCTTTCTATTCATAAAAGTACATCTTTTTTTTTTCCCGTGCCCAGGTGCCATGCCGTGTTCTCTGTCTCTCAGGCTGCATAATGGGAATGTCCAAGTGATGCCTCCTGCCTGGCTGGTTGATAATTAAAATGCCAGACAACATAGTGGCAAGGGCTTTAGAAATATTTATGTAAGATAAATTATTAATTTATGTTCTGTTCAAGAGAGTTTCAATACGATAAACATTTACTTATCTTGATAATTAGGTGGGGTGATTTGTGGTATATTTAAGTTATGCCGTACATTTTCTTCTGATCTTTTTCCCTTATGATGATTTTAAACTAACTAAATAAAACGTGCTTTACATTTATGTGCCTGCAGAATTTTGACTATGTTTTTTAAAATCCCTGTTTATATAGTTAAAAGCACATACCCAAAATGAAGAAGACTCAACAAAACAACTAAAACTCTTCTTGTGCCCACCAGTTAGCCACTTGTTATTGAAAATGTCTGAGGTAAAAAGAATCTGCTTTGGGACCAGGGCTACACAGATGAGACTTTAAGTAAATAATTTAGAACAGTGTTCTCATTCTGTGGGGCAATACATGGAGGCTGCACTGGCCACCTTGTTGGTTTGAGACTTTATCTTCAATTAGGCGAATGAAACAGAGGCAACAGTATATTCCACCAACCCCTTAAAATACAAATATTGTGTCTCATTCACTTCAGGAATGATGCTGATGAGCAGTCATTTACAAGGATGCTTTGTCTTGATTTTTCTTAGAGATGGATTCATTTCCCTGTAAGGTTGTCTAACATGTAAAAAATGCAGGGGAAGGAACTCCACAATTTCAATGTGGAAAAAAAAAAGTAAACCAAGCCGGAACAAAAAAATAAATAAAAGAACTCTTTCCTTTGGAGTGATTTTCTTTTTTATTGATTAGGAATAAACAGCTTTGCAATTTTGAACCTGGTCCATTAGAGCAAAACTTTTTGTTGTTTCAGTATTTTGTATGCAAGGTCTTTGCCATAATGTCCTCTGAGAGAAGGAGTTTACAAACTTTGCCTCTGAGAGATCTTAATCATAATAACCAGGATAAAGAATATATCCATGTAGATCCTAAAACTTTTGCAAATTTTGTAGTCTGACATTTAGTAAAATGTTACAGTTAACTTATGAGAGAGAAAGAGAGAAGGGGAGCAGGTATCAACTTGTCCTTCATGTGCAGAGTTCATCATTAAAGAAAGCTCAGAAAATATCAATCTTAGTCTCTTATTAGTACTGGAAATTGCTATTAAATGTATTTTATACTTTGTTTTTATTTAATTTTAATTTTTTAATTTTATTGAATTATAGTTGATTTACAATGTTGAGTTAGTTTCTGGTATACAGCAAAATGATTCAGTTATTTATACATATATATATTCTTTTCCATTATGGCTTACTACAAAATATTGAATTTAGTTCCCTGTGCTATATAGTAGGACCTTGTTTATTTTATATATAGTGGTTTATATCTGCTAATCCCAAACTCCTAACTTATTCCTCTCTCGCCCTTTTCCCTCTGGTTTGTTTTCTATGTTTGTGAGTCTGTTTCTGTTTTGTAAATAAGTTCATTTGTATCATGTTTTAGATTCTACATATAAGTAATATCATGTGATATTTGTCTTTCTCTGTTGGATTTACTTCACTTAGTATGATAATCTCTGTGTCCATCTATGTTGCTGCAAATGGCATTATTTCATTCTTTTTTATGACAGAGCAGTATTCCATTGTATATATAGGAAATTGGTATTGATTCCAAGTTCACATCCCTCTTGCTTGTGCATATATTAATTTGGAGATTTTTGTCTTAGAAACAAATTCATTATTAATATTTAAGTTTGCTTAGTCCAAGTGGAAAGAAGGATAACTTAAGGCAGAACTGACTTTTAATTTCAGAAAGAGAATTAATACCTAGATTGTATAACATTTTCTGAAAGACGAGTGTTTCACTTGTTGCTTCCTTCTGCAAGCATGACAAGAAATCAGGATTTTCTTAGAATCATTTCACCAGTAGGGTAACTTTATATGCATGCCCTACCTTGGCCTTTCCTTGGGCACGAATGGACACAGACACACACTTGTTCACATTGTTTTCTAGCTTCATTGTATGGCATATTACAGTCTTGTTTGTAAAGACTTCTCTGACCAAAGTAATGACAACCAAATTGGCAGAGCTCTCAGATGGCCTACCTCTTGTAGGTTCCTTGTAGTAAAATTGTCTTACATGATGTTTTTAGTGGTGATTCCTCGTGGAGTGCTGATAACTGTGTGATGCACATTCCTGTAAGTGACATTTGCTTCACTATATTATAATGCATTACTTTAAAAAAAATTGCCTACCTTACCCTGAGGATTTTTGGCCAACTAAAGATAGCATATTTCTTTTGTATCCAATGCCTTTCTGGCCTGTTGGCCAAAAATGGCCTATTTAGCCACATATATTACAAATCTGATAGTGTTTCTTTGCATTAATATTTCCTCTAAGTGGAAATGTCTTTGGCTTCTACTTTTTATGATTTGGGGTTATCTCTATCTGTTGTAAGACGCAGAGGTTAACATCTTTGCTTTTTCTGGGGGATAACGTAGGCCCTGATCTCGTACTGCCCTGAGAAGGGATGTTAGCTGCGAATGTGAAGTGATGCTTCTGTGATACTCTAACAGGGTGCAGAGTGGAAATAGATCTATCTGCTTTTGCCCCAGGTACTGCAGTGTTCCAACTCAGGTCTCTAGCCTTTTTTTGTTTTTTGAGTCCGTACTACTTTTCTTTAGATTTGTCAACATTTTTCTTTTCTTTGTGAATTCTCTGTCAACAGAGTACATGAAAACACTATTTATGTAAAGCATTCTATTTGGATGGGTCACACAGTCAGAAAGTGTCTGAGCCTATCATGGCATCCTGAGGTGTGCTGTGGCCTCTCACCAGATGTGACGACACTTAATATTGCTTTAATGGGGGGACTGGAGCGTCCCCATGAGGGCATCTCATAAAAAGGTTTGGTGCCCTCCGGTACATATCAAGGAAACCTGTTATGTATGTGGACCGAGAAGCTGATAGATGGTTAGCACAAGTCATAGCCATTTGCTTTGTGTCTTTTTTTTCCCCCATAAGAAACATCTATATTGAAAACAGTGGCCGGTCACACAGAAATTCAGCCAAACTTTTTTTTTTAAGTCGATGTAAATCTCCCATGCTGTTTAAATGTCGGAACTAAATTTACCAAACTTGGCAGATTTGTAAAGCTGAGCAGGACTGCCAAGTGTTCCCAGTTTCAAGCAGAGAGAGTTCTAACAGTTCCTGAAATACTTGTAGGAGGCACCTGGTGGTAATTGCAGTTTCACAATTCTTCCCGAGTGCCTACCTTGCTAGCTGGCATCTCTGTACACCAAGGATTATTACAGTGATGATAAAGTGTCAGAATAGAATGATCCAAAATAAGGCATAGTTCCCAGAAGACAAGCACATTCCCACCAAATCTTCCTGCTGGAGAACCCTCAGGAATTAGACCAAGGTTCTTGACATCCCAGCCAGCTGGTTACACCAAAGCAAAGGGGGAGAAGGGCGCTAGACGGAAACCACACACACATACCTGCAGATGTAACTTGGCCTACTTTATTTTTTTTTCCATTTAATCAGGGATTGTTGTCTGAGATTCTGCGTAAGGAAGAAGACCCCCGGACAGCATCTCAGTCTCTTTTAGTAAACCTGAGGGCCATGCAGAATTTTCTCAATCTGCCGGAAGTGGAGCGGGACCGCATATACCAGGATGAGAGAGAGCGGAGCATGAACCCCAATGTGAGCATGGTCTCGTCGGCCTCCAGCAGTCCCAGCTCCTCCCGGACCCCTCAGGTGAGATATCCGCTCCACTGACTTTTCACTCTTTGCCTTGGAGATATCTTGCCTTCACTGATACTGTGTTTCCCCTCAAAAACTAAGACATATAATTCCAGGACCTCTTAATCCACTGAACATGTGGCTCAGAGGATATGAACCGCTGGCCATGTGCTAGTGGTTATCCTTTACTATATCATCCACACCATTTCTGTCTCTGTAAGAAAGTCCCATTCTCCCACGTGTGGCAGGAGGGCAGGAGTGGGTGGAAGGGTAAGTACTAGATGTCTGCATACAGCTGTTTGATTGTCAAAGAAGGGACTAGGGGATTAGCATTGAAGCTGAGTTTGCGTAGCACTGCTTTTCCTTCAATTGTGTGTTTATTTGAATGGGGGTTGCGTAGTTGGGGGCATGGGACAGCTAGAGTAGTCTAAGTTCTGCTTGATGCAATCTGAAAGAGACAGAATCGGGGAGGAATCTGTGTGTGATGGAAGCAAGCATGTGCGGCGGCTAGAGCTGAAGCACTGGGAGCTCACTCAGTGATCCCCTAGAAAATGGTAGTGGAAGTTTAGGCCTTAAGTATTTTCCTTCCTACAGTGATGTCCAACAGGACCCTGACTCAGCTTTCCATCCCTCCTTTCTTCGCACTTTAAAAGCATTCTGTTCTCAGGTCCTCCTGCAGATGCCTACATCTAGTAATGTTGTGTGCTTTAAAGATTTTAACCAAAGGATCACGGTCTCAAGTCAGCCAAGAGTCATTTCCAATTCAGACCTGAGCCCACTCATTTTTAGCCTGTTCCCTACTTCTCCTAAACCTTTACTAATCAATGGATTTATGGTAAAGCCACCTCATTTACTATTGCTAGCATGGTTGCAAGTTCCTTTTTGAGTGATAGTTTTCCAAACAAATATTTAACAGGTACACATTTGTACAAATCAGAAAAAAATGGGTACTTTGAAAATAAAGGGCCTTTTTTGCTTAGATACTATAGTTTTGGGTTTAGGAGTTTGTTTTCTGGTAAGTTCTAGGGAACTGATTAAGCAGAATTTTATTCTAATAGAAATATTTGAACTTTTTCAAGTGTATCTATGTTTTCACACATCTTAACTTTACATTTTGTACTCTGCAATAGATTTTTAAATTGAAGATAATTTTCTATTGTGCACTGCCAAATTGTGGTACTTAAACTTTAGTCTTTAGTAAATTATGAATTTTAGATACTGTTAAACCAAAAATAAGTCTCTTGACTGTGTACTTTGGACCAGTGTAACCAAGCTTTTTTATTTTCATTTCTATTTTTTTTAAATTTTGGGGCATACATATTGAGCTATTGAGTTGGACGAGTTATTAATTTGCACTAATGTTTACTTCCATTAAATTCACCAACATTTTTACCACTTTTGAAGCCCATTAAACCATTACAGGAGAATCTAGCCATGCTTCATGGCCATTTAATTGGGCAACTCTTCTCAAAAAGTCACTCCTCCTTGTTAGAAAATCACACAGGTCAGTGTGTTTTGTTTTCCGCTCCTTCGTAATATTTTTCTGACAAGATGATATCTTAGGCATCTTTTCAAAGACCTGGTAGCTTTCAGAGCCAGACCAACTTACAAGGCCACACAGTTAAGGTCAGTATTTTGCTTTTTTGAACAGCAAAAGAACCTGTCTAGAAAATTCCTAGATAAAGGTGCCCTTTAGGGATAACAGCGAAATCGATCGTTTAATTTCACAGTTTTGAGATTTCTGAAAATAAATATAAAATGTTTTTCTCAAAACGTTTTTGAGAATATAGTCGTGGCACTGACATTTTTACATTGTCTGGAATATTCTTCTTTTTCTGTTGGTTAAACATTGAAAAAGTTATTAAAGACTCAGAACATTTCATGATTACCTACTTATTCAAAATTCTTTACAGAACTATCTCAGTATCAAAAATCCATTGTACTGTAAGGGTTTCATTGTGCAGACAAATGTCAGAGGGGTACCCACTGATTCCACCTTTGAGTTGGAGCCAGCAAGGCAGGGGACACATACACAGAGCCTTGCATAGATGCATGGAGATTATTTTCCAGACCCTGTCAGCACTTTGTTACCAGTTTAAAACAAATTTAAGAAATTTCAAGTTCAGATTCAACCTCAAGAGCCTCTTCTCGTAATCCCTCAGTTGGCCAGTATTCCTCAATGTATTTAACAATAACAAAACAACAATACAAGGATAAGAATGATCATTTATTGAGCGCTTGTATCAGGTATTGTAACATTTTGCATGAATTGCATCCCTCACCATTTTGCATTGTTTTTCCCATTTTACAGATGAGGAAACTGAGGTTTAGATGGGTTAAACACCTGGTGTAAGGTCACATGGCTGAGTGGTAGAGCTAGGATTTGAACTCTGGTACTCTGGTTATTCTGATTCCAAGGCCTGGGCCCCTAACCGTATAATTTAATGCTTTGACTTTACTGCCTAGTGTTCTAGAGAAGATTTGACCAGTCAGGTAAGATGAGTCAGTCAGTAAAGCTAATAAGAAATCTGCATTGAGAAAGGCAGAAATGGTATGCTAAAATATGCACTTAACAGGAAAAGCACTTTGGGTTAACTAGAAGTTTTAAGAAGAAAAGAGAGTTTTCTTAAAAAAGACGAGAGAGGATTGGACTGCTTTGGGAAGGCCTCAAACTGGAGGGCAAGAAGAAACATGTAAAAACAGCACCAGTATGAACTGGAGATTTTGGAGGCACAGTAGCACAGTGATTCCTGAGCCTGTGCTTTGGAGCCTGAGAGACTTGAGTTCAGATCATGGTTATTTCACTTGCTGCTGCATGTCCTGACAGCTAGTTAAGTATCCTCTTTTATTTTCAGTTGTCTTCATCTGTAAAGTGAAAATAGTAATGTCTAACTCATCGTTTTCTCAAAAGGATAAAATGTGATGATAAATTAAAACACTTTCTGGAGGGCCTGGCACATAAGAAGTACTATATCAATTATTCTTATTATTACTTTGAGGTTATTGGAAAAAGTATGAGACGGAGGGAAAGGAGGATGACAAAAGTCACTGAGCACTTGTAGGATTCAAAGCCTTCTTGGAAACTTAGGACATAACTCTGGCTTGGAGACACTATAGAGAACGATCCCACGGTGTCCACACTGCATGCCATGTCTTTCTCCAAACCTGCATACTGTCAATCCAGCGGGGCGGGGGGACAGACAGCTCAGGACATCCACAGGTAGAACATAGTGGTTTGGGATTCTAGGGTGAGTGAGGAAAGAAAGAAAAAAAAATCCTCTTTAGACCAGATCAGCTGGCCATGCTCAGGAATCCAAGGGTTGCGGCAGACTTTTCCTTTTGTCCTGTGGCCCTGGGTTCTGAAAAGGCTGCCCAGCCTTCTCTCATTACACACCAGAGCAAATGCTCTGTAGTCTTTTGGATCAAGTAGATTCAAACGTTTTAGGGTTATCCTAACCCCAAGAAGTATACATACCTTTATATTGTCCTTCATTTGTCTCTGAAACTGATGGCAAATCATTTAATTAAAACGAGCACGGCAGAATACATAAAACCATAATATGAGTTTAAGAAAATGAAAACAGCACTTCAAAGGCATTCTGAAGCCTAGTTTTATGAAATGAAATTTTGTTTCATTTCCACTGATTTCCTAGGTGAAATTAGGTGACTGTCTGGGTAGCATAATGATGCTAATGGTGGGAAGCCATACATTCTCGAATGACATACATAAAGCTTTAATAAAGAATGAGAGCGACTCAGGGGAGTGCATTAAATTGAGTAATAATTTATTATTTAGAGACCTCTACCCATTTACTCATTTCTTCTGGAAGAATTGGCTCTTCCTCCAAGGTGTACTGTTTTCAGAAAGAAAAAGGTAACCGTGTGTGTGTGTGTTCTGCATGCTTGTGTTGCAGTTAGGTGATCGCCTGAGTTTGGCGCCCAGAGTAGCCATCCTACCTGTGAACTGTCTCGGCTACTGTGCGGGGAAAGTACAGGGTTGACAGGACTCTGCATGTCCTATAGGAATGCACTGCAATTATTTCCAATCACAATTAACCTGATTAGAATAATGGACAGGAAGTGTCCCTCTGTAGCTAATGCAGTTTGGCATCAGCTGACTAAAATCCTTTGATAATTTCTGCACAGATGGCTGGGCTGAATGCAGCACTTTTTAAATTATTATTTTCATGGTCTCTTGGTAGGCCAAAACCTCGACACCGACAACAGACCTCCCCATTAAGGTGGACGGCGCCAACGTCAACATCACAGCTGCCATTTATGACGAGATCCAACAGGAGATGAAAAGGGCCAAGGTGTCTCAAGCCCTGTTTGCCAAAGTGGCTGCAAATAAAAGTCAGGTGAGTGGTTTTTAAAAGAGCAAAAGCGAAGGCTGGAATTAGACCGTTCTCCTCCTCCCACCAATAAAAATACATCTGTTCCTATAATAATAATAACAATAATAATCCCTAGGGACTCTGTCACATTCTGCCTTTTGCTCTACGGTTTGCTTTTATTCCCATCAGAGTTCAAAATAGAGACTAAGTCAAAACCAGATTTTTTTTCTTTTAAAGAATTTCTTTTCAAAAAGAATCAGGCATGAATGATTTCTCTCCTCATTCTGAATACTGCTGTGTATCCTTTTTTCTTTCTTTTTGGTATTTGAGCAAAACTTAGTGTGTTCAAAATAGCATCTTCCTGAGACCAGGTTTTAGCCAGGTCTCATCACCTCTCTTATTCCCACAGGGGGAGTGAATGACTATGTTATAATAACTGCTTTTCCCCAGCCCCAGAGACACCTTGCGATGTCAGGTGTTTCTTTTATGTATAGAATACAGTTGTTTTTCCAGGAGAAAACACATATCAGGGATTGCACAGTGAGTGTTAAAATCTTTAACAGAAAAACATAGAAGCTTATCCAGTACAATTTTTTCAGAGTGCTGGGATGGTGGGGAATGGAATACTCCAGGGAAAACGGTAGACAGATGCTTAGGTTTTTTATTTCTGAAAGCAGCAACAGTTGATGGGATCTACTATCTGTTTCAATTCCTTTAAAGGGACAACTGCCGCCCTATCCCAGAATGGGTTAGGTTGAGGTGCCTACTTATTTATCCCTGGGTTTAGCAATTACCCAAATGCGGGGTGGAGGAAACATAAGTTAGTTAAAGCTTAATTTTGAGAGTCCTTTGATTCTGAGCTTGATTTCCTCTGTGGCCTTGCATGACAAATGTTTTCATCCCTACATATGTAAATGGTAAAATGGTCCATCATCTCCCTAACAAATCTTCTGTCCTGTGCTATAAAGAAAGGAAGTTACTGAATGTTGTATTAAGCAAGGTGGTTTTTAATGAAAATTAAGTTTTAAAATGATAGTTAAATACTATATTTATCCTAATTATATGGTTTTGGGAATAGCTTTTTTTAACCTGTAGTTTTATAGTAACCTAAGTTATTTTTCAAATGTTAATAAAGGGAGAGCAGTAGAATATCCAGCAATTTCAAAGAGGATTGAAATATTTTGTTTCCTTTTCAATTTTGATGTAATAATTTTTGCAGATTATTCTTTCTCTCATCAATGAAATCATTGAAATACAGGTTGCTAAGATATAATGTCCAACCATAGTATGAAATACATGAAAAGAAAATACCATAGAGCCTTCTTAAACTGTTAAATGCATAAAATCCCATGTACCACATGGCAAAATATAATGAGAGTTGGAGCTGTTAAACGAATAAAGCTGTTAAATGCATAATGCCACTTGGCAAAACTACTGTGCATTTAATGGTTTTCCACTGTGTAATAAAGGACATATGTGGTAAATGTGCAGTAAGTATAAAGCTACACAATTGATTTTGCAAACCTGCCCCTTAGTCACAATTTGATGTAAATATCAAAGTTTCACTCAATCCTTCTTTTATAAGCAGCTTTCAAGAAAAACTGAAGGCCACAGTCTGAGAACTTGATTCAAAATGCTTGTAATCTTCCTGTTGACTTGGCAGTATTGCTTCTGGAAATAGTGATGCCTCCAGCCTCCCCAAGTAATTCAGGTGGCTGCTTGAAAACTGTTTGCCTGTTGGCACAAACTTAGCTGTCCAAATTTTTATTGCCTCCTGAAGAACGCAGTAGCCCTGTTTTTGTAGAATTTGGAGGAAAACATAGCTCTAGGAATTAATATGCTAAAGAATAAGATTGAGCCTAAATGGGGATAAGATGTTTTGTTTTTCTTTTTTCCTTTGGGACAATGATTTCATTTTCATTTATGAATAGGGAACTTTATTTGTAAATACCTGACTAGGTTTGCAAATCAGGTGTTAAGTTTTTTTAAAATGGCACTGCCAAACAAAATGAACTTAACTGATAGCTTCAAAGGCAATTTAACATAAGATATTCACTCTGCTTTGTAAGTACTACTAAAAGCATACCTAGTGAAATCAATCTCATGATGTGGTACCTTGCACATGTATTTGGTGCGTACCCATAAGGGGGGTGTGTGTATGTATGTATGGAGTGACTGAGAAGGTAGATGAATAGCAAGGGCACTCCATTCTCTTGGGCATGAAGTTAGGAGAACCTTTAACACGAACTCTTGTGAACTGGAGTGGGTTTGCAGCCTGAAAGGCCCAGTTCAAACCCTCCCCTTCCATTTGAAATGTCCTTTAAAATAGAAAGGAATCCTCCATTAAATCTCATTCACTCCTTGGTGTGAATTGCTGTCACCATATTAAGAATAATACCTAACACTGCTGTGTGTTAGGTAAACTTTCAATAAAGGGTAGGAAAAAGGGAGGAAATTTTTACAGATTAAAGGTGGTGGGCCAGGATGGTCCTTGAGGACTGTAAGTGTTTAAGGAACAGACACAGTTGGAGGAGGGGTTCAGAAAAGGAGCTCAAAGAGTGGCAAATATTTGCAGTTTTGTCTGTTGACCTGTTGGTGAAAATAATATTCCTGGAAAGTGTGTGTTTCCTAGTGTGTGGGCTACATCAGGGCACAATTGTAGGGTCGACGACCACCAGTTCCTTTAATTGGGCTCCAGCTCCTTTGTCATAGCCAGGCCAGTCCATCATCTGATGCCATTGAGTGTCTTCTATCTGACCTTCGCCCCTTTCTTCCTGGGATAGGAGTCAAAGAAAGAAAAGCAGAGGAAAAAAATACGAGGGAAACGTGTGCTTATGCACATTCACCTTTTACTTGTGCTTCATTTTCAGTTTGGGATCAGTTTTAGGTGGGGGTGTGTGTGTGTGTGTTCTGAAGACTCTCTTCCTTTTCTTTCTGCAGAATATTCAGATTATCAGTCTTCATGGGGTAGGATGTACTGTGGTTCATGGTTGTTCTCTGTGAACTAGGAGTGTGGGTCCTCAGTAGGAGCCATAGTGTAGAGGCATATGACATTTTCCACACACCTTCAGTAAGGCTCTTACATACAAAGGGCCACCAGGGAATGAGCACCACAGCACGCAGCCTAAGCAGCTACAGGAACTCCTTGTCCCTTGTAGCTTCTTGTAATCCCCCTATCCCTCTTATTCAAATTCTGTAGGGTTACTTTCCCCCTTCCTCCCCAACTGCAGCTTATCACATGTGATCTGGGAAATGGAAGTCCAGCAGGGAGCAAACACAGTGACCGTGGGCACCCCCACTGCAGTCCTCCGGGGCTGGCCATGTGCTTTGTGATGGCATCTTCAGCCACTTTCTTTCCTTTGACATCAGTTGCCCCTTTCCCCAAACATTAACTCACTGTTTCTCTCCTATCCTACCCTCTTCTCTTTTTTATATTGCTTACAGTATTCAGCTCATGGAATGCTGAGGATGATCTGAGGTTGGTTTTCTTTTGAAAGGAGAGTGAAACTTTGTTATTTGTATACCCAAAGACCCAACTCTACATATGTGACTGTCTTTTCCTACTAGATTTGGGTGAAAATAGCGTAGGTACAGGAATGGGAAGGAGCTTATTTTAATCCCTGTTCCACCTTGCCCCCATTAAAAAAATAAAAACAAACAAAAATGTTAGATGGGCAATGGGTTTGCTTTCTTTTTTCTTTTCTTTCTTTCTTCCTTTCATTCTTTTTATTTTGGCAGGGTTGGGGGATGGGTCTTGCTTTCTATATTAGTAAGGTAGAGAGAAGCTGAGATAACGCAAAAAAAGGAGAAATAAACAAGCTGTTTGTAAAAGCTCAGTTGGTGGTAATGAAAGGGCCAATCCTGGAGTCTGCTGGGATAAAAGAAAGGGAGTGTTCTGGGAATAAATGGACCCAGAGGGGTCTCTGATGAGATGACATCGGTAGGATGCCCTCATCTCCACCAACATTTAAAGACCCCTGCCAGGACTTCCTAGGTGGCGCAGTGGTAAAGAATCCGCCTGCCAATGCAGGGGACACGGGTTCGAGCCCTGCCCTGGGAAGATTCCACATGCCACGGAGCAACTAGGCCCGTGCGCCACAACTCTTGAGCCTGTGCTCTAGAGCCCGTGAGCCACAACTACTGAGCCCATGTGCTGCAACTATTGAAGCTCACACGCCTAGGGCCCGTGCTCCACAAGAGAAGCCACTACAATGAGAAGCCTGCACACCACAATGAAGAGTGGCCCCTGCTTGCAGCAACTAGAGAAAGCCCGTGTGCAGCAACAAAGACCCAATGCAGCCAATAAATAAATTAAGTAAATAAATTAATTTAAAAAAACCAAAACAATAAAGACCCCTGCCAATCCTGGAGTTCTCATCCCTGCCACACACACCTTCCCAGGCCCCCAAGCTGCAGGAGCTACCACTAGGATCAGGAGTGGGGAAGTCTTCACTCCTACTGCAGAATAGGGAGGGAGGCACAATTGTGATCCCATTGCAGCTGGGGAAAAGGAGTTTCTGGCCTTCGATATACAATTCTGAAATCATTTCCTCCATAGAAGTTGTGTTGTTCATGGCGATTGGGTTTTAGTATGCTCTGTGCTGTATGTGCGTTAGGATTAAATAGATTTTGTGTACTGACTGGCCTTTATTCCTTGTCACTGTTTCACCAAAAAAAAAAAAAAAAAAACCATGTTCTCACCTGCTGACTTAACAAATTATAATCCTAAATAGAAGGCTACTTTAAGCTTTAGATGTAGATCACAAATTCAGATTTTATGGACATTCTTCTTTATTATAAAATATCTCCTTATAGATGATCTAATTTGCTTAACAGGCTAAATGATTTAAAATATACAGTTCTCCATGGCAGATCCTTTTAAAAGTGAAAATAAAGACAGACAACTTTACATAAAGAAAGATCGTTGGTATATTATTTGGTTTGTTTCCTCCCTTTCAGTGCTCTTTGCTATTGGAGTTTATGTCACAGTTAGTGTGTGTGCTGACATATTTTCTTCATTCAATCATGGGTTACCATATTAATCTTTGCTTTTGTGTCTCTTCTTAAAAATGTCCCAGGCATAAGTTAGTTGTACTTATTTCCTTTTTAAGGAAATAACTTCTATTTTATGATTACTTAAGTAATAACCTCCTCGTTTTATTTTTAATTCTCAAAGGCATTTCTTTTCTTCTTTAAGGTTATTTATTTTGAGTAGGTAGCATATGTTCATTGTACCAGCTTCAAAAGGAATGAAAGATTATACAGTGAATAGTTTTCCTCCATCTCTTACTGCCTTAGCTATCCTCATAGGCAGCCTCTGCTAACATTTCTCCTCTATCTTTGGAAATACGAATTCATATACTTTCTTTGTCCCTATGAACAAATGACTAACATACTTTACATATGTTCTGCACCTTGATTTTTTTCCTCATAAATCTTAAAAGATCTTCCCAAATCAGCACACATAGCCCCCTTATTCTTTTAAGCTGCTGTATAGCATTCGATGGAATGGATGTGCCACAATTTATTTGACCCTCTTCCTTTGGTGGATATGTAAATTGCTTCCAATCCTTTCATGTTAAAAGTAATGGTGTTTACATTCCAGCTGATGAGGTTGCTGCCCCTATACCCTCAGGTAAGGCATTTTAAATAACTCAGCTGACTACAGTTTTGGCCAATATAAGACACTTATAATAAACAAAAATAAAACAAAACGAAACCCTGAACAACCGGAACCTCCCGCGTCTCCCTCTCTGACAGGGTGGGCCCCGCAAGTGGCGCTGGTCACGCTGGTGCTGAGCCAGCGGTCCGGCTCCCCTGCGCGTGCAGCGGCGGCATCCGGGGAGGGAACCACACCGCCGCCGCCCTGCTGCGCTCCTCCCTGGGGCCCACCTCCGGTCTGCGGCCTGCGAGCCCCCGTGCTGCAAAGCCACGTGCCCTTGCGGGGCTTCAGGAAGTGACCTCCCAGCCCTGAACATCACCTGTATGCCCCCTCCTCATTTTAAAAAATGAAGAAGATGAAGAAAAGTGTGAAGGCAAACACATGAATCACCCATAATTCCACCATCCAGAGATTATGGATTAATCTATTAGCCTTTTAGAGTCTTCTGATGTGCAAGTGTGGGTTTGCACAGGTGTGTAAGACCAGTTAAAACTACAAGTTTTCCTCTTAACTTATACTGTAGTAAGATAAGTTAAAACTATAAAGCCATCTTTTCATGAGGGAGAGTAAATTTATGAATTATAAAGTATCTTAGTCTCATTATTTAGTTTCTTAGTCTTTAGAAAATATTGCACAAGGATCAGCTTTGCCACTTTGCACAGAAAGTGGTTTGACAGTTACCTTATTTATTAGGTTCCCTTTATGCAGATGGCTTTGTTGGGGCTACGATTGCTCGGGCCGTTGAAGTAAATGTTTGACTACCCCAAGCTCTGGTATAGAGAGTGGCAGGAAAAACTGGCCATGTGATGCCCCGTGTAGAATGAGTTGGTGGTCTCAGTCTCACTCCCAGTGCTTTAGCTTTTGTCATCTTGTCTTCAGTGTGTAAGGCAGACCAAAATGAGGCATGTGGCCTTGCCTGAGTAGCTGTCCCTTCCTGCTGGGCAGGTTTCTTTGGAGCACATTTTGACAATCTATCAAAAAGCAGTTTCTACTCTTGTCAACTGGGGCATATATACCACGGTGCCAGGGCTGTCCACCAAATTCAAATGAAAAAAATAAATATATATTTACATTGCAATTACCTTTTGAAAAAAAATTATTATACCTAGTAGTGAAGAAATTCGGCTTCTCAGTATTCTCAAATGCCAAACTAAGTGGGCAGTCAGTACAATGATGCCTAAGCATCAGGTTGAACCTTTCACTTTCTTCCTTTTTCTCTCAGCATAATTCAAAGGATTAGATTCTTTTGAGAAATGATCAACAGAAGTTCCCTCAAGATTTCAGTTTTTCCATCAACCCTATAGTGAGGAATTGGGTTCTTTTTACCACTCCCACAATTAATTATGTAAATGTTTCATGCCCTAAAACTAGCCTTTGTGGGAGCCCTTAGATATCAATGAAGGTTAATTACAGAGTGCATATGCAGTTCATAAAATGTCAGATACTTTTATCCATTGCTAAAGTTTCTGTACTGGTTTTAAGCACATCTTTATGTGCTGCAGAAACCTGCGAGTTACATTATCTTGCCTGTTCATGACATGCACCTTTAGAAACTTGCATGTGACTTTGAAGCAAATCAACTTGATGTATTAAAAGCCATGTTTCTGAACTCTGCCAGCCCTCTCTCAAAGATGACATTGAGTTAAACCATGGTTCTTACAGTTAGAGAACGTTGGTGCCTGTGAATGATTCCTACTGTCTTGTAGAAACCATTTCATCATCTTCCTTTCACAGGGCCAAGACTACGGTTAGGCACGCCAGGTCTTAGGGTGCAAAATTCAAGGAGGCACACACTTTGAGAGTCACATTCCTTCTATTTTGCACAGTAGTTGCTTGCTTGCCCCACTCTAGTCCCAGCCCTGATCTTTCAAACAAGTCTTATTCCTGGTTTTCTGCTGTGTCCGCTCCTCCACCCCCAACCCCCTGCACTTATAAGTTCTTGAGGCAGTGTGCATGATATATATAGTCTTACATCATAGATAGGCTGGAATTTGGACCCACAGTCAGGGACAGGAAATATTTTGGTTGTTTTCTCCTTGATGTTTTAGTCTAGTACATTTTGCTATTAATATCTTCCTAATATTTAAGTGGAAAAGACTCATTCATTCTTTTTGACAGGTATGGGTGCTTTTTCCAGGTGCATGTGCATGTTCCCATGTGTGTGTATGTGAATGTGTGCACATACTTAAAGTCATACCAAATCTCTGTACTATTATACAGCTATGTATATCCCATATTTCTATGGTAAGGAAGACAACAAGATTTTACAAAATCCCCTCTTGACTTGAGCCCTTTATAACAGAGGTTAAGGAGTTGTTCAGAAATAAGATTTTCATTACTTTCAATTACAGATTCAGTCTTTACAAACACATCCGTAGAAATGTGAGACACATGCCCAGAGACAGCTGAAAATTAGTCCCCGTGAAAATACAGTTTAGAACTTAGTGTACAATTTTGAGAAATAAAAAAAAAGCAGATCATTTTTACTTATTACATTCAAGGTGTAAAATAATTAACCTTGAACTGTAACCGAATGTTCAGCATAAATCTTTTTCCAGCTTTAGATGACCTCCTCGTCAGGGATTCATTGAAGCCCTTGACAGGTCTCCCTTGCAGTTTAGCCTTTTATCCATTTCAGTTTTCTTGATTAGGTTATCTTGAATCATTAGGGGGTTTATTTATTTTAATAGACACTTATTGGATTCATGAAAAGAGAATTCGGTGACTAAGAAACAAGAGCTGAATATTATCTGGCTCATTTCACACTTGAGAAGAGTCTCAACCAGCTGAAGAGAAATTCTTTCACAGTTACAAAAGTTTGTTTGGGGACTTTATGTGCTTCCATTTAGAAAGCGAACTGTCTGTGGTTAATAATATGAATTTTCTTTTGAGACGCTCAGAAAACATTTCCTTTTGGTTACATATGCTGACATTTTCTGTATTGAAGATGTGGGTGAGTAAATGGCCTTTTACATTTCTGTTGCAAGAAGCCTTGAGTCATTCTCCTGAAGAACTGTTCATTTGCCGACTTATTCATTCATTGGAGTTCCTAGATGGGCGAAGGGGGTGGGGGCTTCTTTCTCTTTGTAGATTGAGTTCACTCGTCAGCTCTGTGCTAGGTACATCAGGGGAGCAGTAACGACTGTGACAGGGCTTGCCTTCAAGGGGAGTACAACCTTACTTAATGGGAACAAGCTTATTTACTGTATCTCTTTTTGGAAATCACAGCAGGCTGTGAACTTGCATTTGTTTCTTAGCAAGTCCTGGTTTGTATTTGTTCTGAAATATTATAAAAACTAGGATATTTCTCACAAACACAGAAGTTAATTTTTTTAAAGGAAAAAAATATAGGAACAGGGAGACATTGGAGTTATTTCCTTTGTCCTGGGGTAGGAAAACGAGTAACTTAGTATACAGTGAAATTTCAGTACCACGGACAGGAACCCCACTCTTTCCATCTCCTTCCCCTCCCCCATCACTTAAACCTAAGGCTTGGAGCTAGGATTCAAACCCATATATGATGGGCTCCAAATTCAAACACTGGGCTGTAGTACTGTTCTGACCTTCCTGTTCATTTGAATATTCTCAGCATTTGGTATGTAGTTTGGAGAGTACGTCACTCATTTATTCTCTACTTGAAATTTTTAAACCTTTCAATATTTTTATGTGTAATAGATCTTGTCCTTCTTCATTCATTTTCAATGTGAGAGAGCTTTAAAAATTCTCATTTCAACAACAACAGCATACACACACATACATGAAAATGGTTGAAGTGATGAGAATAGATTTTATACAATGATTGATACAGTTTGATGCTTATGATATATGTCATTGTTTTAAGAATGAAAACTTCTGGAAGATGAAGCTTATGAAGTATGTAACTTACCACTAGCAGGTCATTGAGGGCCCTGATTAATATCCAGCAACATGATTTCACTATGAAAAAATAGGCTAGGGTAAGTGGTGTTCTTGACTTTATCATAGTCTTTTCTCCAAGGACTTCTTGTTAAAAAAAGAAGGAAGGAAGGAAGAGAGAGAGGGGGTTAGGGAGGGAGGGAAGAAAGAAGGAAGGGAAAGGAAAGAAGAAAGAAAAGAATTCTTTGTCATAGCAGTTAAAAAGCCTTCAGTGACTCCCATGGCCCATAGGATTAAGACGAAATTTCTTTACATAGCATTCTGTATAATCTGACCACCACCTCCATTTCTAGACTGTGCTTTAGCCACATGAAGTTGCTTCTGATTCCTCGAATGTGATAATTTTATAAGCCCCTTCATTTACTGATAATATTATCTCTGCTTGGAATGTGATTCCAGTCACTTTCTCTGCCCACCTGGTGAAATTCATCTTTATCTTTCAAGGCCCACCTTATGAGTCCTGTTCTCTGTGATCACATTTTCCCTGAACTTGGTGGTCAGAATTACTTACTTCCCTATTGGTGATCTCAATTAACCTTTTAAGTAAAAAGCATAGCACACAGTAGATGTGTACTCAAAACAAGCTTATAAGCTAAATAAATGTTCTGAGAGACCTGTTACTGTTTGCATTTATATAATGGGGTAGATTGGATCACCCTATTTTCTTTATCATATTCATGCATTAGAGATGGATTAAAAAAACGCTCAGAATGTTGACAGGGTTGCTTTTGAAAATTAGTGCTCCACTCCAACACTAACTCTTTTAATATGAGGCCATAAAACATTCATCTGGGCTAATTTCTGTACACTCTAATAATTTCAATTCAATCTATGGAGCATTTTTTGAGCATCTATTATGCGCAAGAAACTATACCCTGCTCTGAAAATGCTAAAATGAGTAAGAAATCAACCCTTTCCCTCCACCCTTGTTAAGAAGCTGTTCTGATAGGGGTGCAGGTGTGCCCAGCGGTAACAGTAATCATCATCAAATTGTGAAAAGGTGTAAGCAATATGCTTTTGAATCATGTAGGAGTGAGTAATCAGTTCTTACAAGAGATCAGGTAAGACCGTGTCAGATGAGCCTTGAAGTACAACTTCTCATAGAGGGGGTAGAGGGTTGAGTGAGTTTTTCCAGAAAAGGGAGTAACATCAGCGAAAGCATGAAGATGCAAGTATACCAGGCCTGTTCAGGGACTGTGAGTAATTCACAGTGGCCGCAGCACAGGGTCCAGGGGAAATTGATGGGAGATGAGACTGTGAAGGAAAAACAGGAGTAGATTGTGCTTCTTATTGTTACCTCTCCTAATGCTCTTGAATTGTGAACTAGAGGTGTCTCATTTAAGTAAATCCTTAATAAAACTATCAATTTACTAAAAGATAAACCAAGGGGGTAGTATTCATCTTTCAAAAAGAGAAAATGATACGTTTCTTTAAGTAGTAAGGATTCCTAATACATTTACAACATTATTTGCTTTGTAAATTTAGATTGACATACAACTTTTTAGAAGCATGTGGATTGTAAACAAACTATATCTTGACTGGTGTGAGTGTCACCTCACCTGCATAGTTGGGAAAAGGTGGTCAGAGTTGTTTTTTCTACTGAGGGAAATATATTTGTTTAAAAGGCTGATGAGGTGACTAAAATGAGATGTTAATAGGTATTATTTGCTTATGCCCTGAATGCTTGGGAACTCTTTAACCATTGATCACAAGGATGTAGCCTTTGAACTTATATTCTTTCCCTGGGTTCAGATTTTGAAGGTAAAAGTGTTTTAATCATAAATTCCTTGGCATCATTATACTTAAGTTCCATGTACATTTTCCTATGTAAGTTCCAGGTATTATCTGTATTTTTTTTTTTGACTTTTTGTTTTGAATACATTTTAGACAGAGATTTTGCAAAATAATGTTTTCCATATATTTCTCATTTAGCTTCCCCTAGTGTAACACCTATATCACCACAGTGCAATAATCGAAACCAGGAAATTAGCATTGTTTTAATACTGTTAACTAAACTAAGAACTTTATTTTAATTTCACTAATATTTTTATTAATATTATACTAAATATTAATAGTATTTCCACTAATGTCCATTTTTTTTGTGCCAGGATTCCAGCCAGGAACCACATTGCATTTAGTTATTTATCCTTAGTTTTCTGCAGTCTGTGACCATTCCCCACTCTTTCCTTTCTTTTTTTTTTTTCCTTTTTTAATGACCTTGCCACTTTTTAAAGAGTACTGGTTGGTTATTTCATTGAAATTCTCTCAACTAGGGTTTATCATGATTGGACTGAGGTTATGCATTTGGGGCAAGACTGCCTCAGATACTATGTTGTATCCTTTGCAGTGAATCATATCACAGAGTTCATGGTTGCAGATAAGTCATCACTGGTGATGTTGACCTTGATGACTTTGACCAAGGTGGTTTTATTCTTTGTACTTTGACCCTGATGGCTAATCATTATCTGTTGTTTCTGACAAATAACAAGGTAATAGATCATGGAGTGTGGAGCTGGAAGAGAACTTAGAGGCTGTCTTTTGTAAACCCCCCTTTTATAGTTAAGCTTCCAGAAGATCCAAGAGAGTGACCACTTATCCAAAGGTCACCCAATAATTTAATGTCTGAACAGAAACTTAGCAGTTTGGTCTCCAAATTGAATATTCTGTGCTTCCTAGCTGTGCTCAGGCACATGTAACTCAGCCTCAGTTTCCCCACGCTAAAAAAGATAAGCTGACTGTATGAATATTCAGCCAACCTTTGGTCAAAGCTTACAACCAGACTAAAAGAGAAATCACAGCTAGGTATATACTCCACAGTTCCTGGTGACCGCTCACAAGGCTGGCCAAGGCTGGAAATCAGATGAACTTCTGTATCAGCATCTCCAAAATGAAAATAATTCTCCTGGAATGCTCCACATAACACATAGGGAACAACAACAAAAAACCTACTTGAGATTTTTAACAGAAAAAGGAGATTTGTTTATTAATAATTCATGAGTTCCCATTGAACATGCACGACAGAAACAGTGCTATTCAATAGAGAATACTGTCATCTGTCACTGTTTTATTTGACATTTACACTTTTTTTTTTTTTTTGCCTGATACTGCAAAACTTTCTTGGATGGCATGCAAAAATTATATAAATGAAAAAATTCCCAATGTGGGGGCTCTTTATCTCTTCTGTGGTGGGTTCACTCACAGTTACATACGTGTGTGTTCAGGCAATAGCGTGGCACTTTCTGGCACATTCATTAGCTACCAAGCAAGCTAATAAGAGACCCTATTGAGAAAACAGAGATAAGCATCCCACATGGGCTGGTGGAAGGATCATGTGAATAAAAAGATGGAGGGCGAGATGGGAAGTGAGGTGGAAGAATAGATTTCCGGAAGATGAGCAAGTGAGTCAGAGCGAGGAGAAAGCGAATCATGGCTGCCGTGAAGAAAACTGACAAAAATACATTGCTGTTTCAGATGCAGGATAAATATTTATAGATGGCATCCGAGGAGCTCCACTCGTAGGGAATACTGGCATTTTGTAGAAGAGCACGTTAGAGTTAGGAGTACCTTGCAGTTTTGTGTGACTGTGAGGCTCCTGACAATGTTTCTGCTCTGTAGGTTAGTTATTATTTATAAAAATCACAGAACCAGCTGATACATTCATAAGCTAATTATTGAAGCAGCTGGGTACACATGGTGCAATATGTCCAAGGCTGTGAAGTATCACAGATTTCTTGGGGCCTGCTGTGGTGGGGGTGCGCTGTTGAAGGCTCCATCCCTTAATCTGATCAGCCAAGCAAACACTTTGCGGGGAAACTAGATGAATAACCCTCTAAATACCATGAATGTGCTTCATCTTCAAAACTGGGTTCCCTGAAACATGCTATTAGCTCAGCTCCATCAGGGATTTGAGGAAGTTCTCTGGTGCCCTAAGAGCAGGGTCTTGTTGGCTACCTCCCTGTGCCAGAAATTAATTTGGTTTGCTTATGTCTGCACACATGATCACACTTGTGTCTAATCTGCTCCCTAATAGCTTCAAGGTCAGGACCTTGCATGTCAGTGGGCAAATTGAGCACTACACTTCTTAAAGACTGATGGCAGACAGCACACAGTCCATAAACGAGGCCTGTAGTTTGTTCTAAGTGATTGTAATGAGTGCAGATTATAACAGCGCATATAAATCAAATGCAGCAATGAATGTTGTGCGAGACATTCCGAGTATCATAAGTGGAGATACCACTCAGCTGTCACCTGTCTCCTTTCAAGCTGTGGCTTCCCACAATGCAATTCACTCCTCATGCGGATCAGCAGGTGCTGTCCTCCTTAAGGTCTGGGTATCTTAGAACTTCATCTTTTAACAGATGTAGGTTTTTGTTTTTATTTTCTGTTAAACGATTGGTCTCCATGCTGTAGCCTCCCCTGGGAGATGTTAAACATACCTGTTTGAAACATTTGAAAGAGTTCAGTCCTACATTCAGATCTGTGAAAAGACAGAGAAATAGGAGCTTATTTTTTCCACAGATGGTTTATTTTCCATTTCATGAATTCTTTGCTTTGTACAGAGAAACCCTTGAGGAAACACTTTGGGACTAGGAGATTTTTTTAAATATAATTTATTTTCTGATAGGGATAAAAAATTTCATCATCTTCAATTTTCATATATGTTGCACCTTGAGAATCAACTATTACTTGTCTCTCAATTGAGTTGGAAAAAAATATCTATGAAAATACTTGGAAAAACATTTCCAAGCAAATGATTAGATATCTTGTTTTCATTCTTCCTAACCCTCTAACTCTCCCCAGCTCCCAGTTTATTGCAAGAAAAGATCAGGTCTGCGCAAATGTGGCCTCTCACTTGTAAAAACAAGGCAGTGTTGTGTTACAGATTAGTTTATAAATCCCCAGTGGCTTCACAGTTCAGTGCCTACAGCTGCTGCAGATGGGCCTGGGTTTTTGTCTCTTCGCGGTGCTGCAGCCGGCAGTTGAAGGAGAAAATGGAATGATCAGGTTATTAACATGGAGGCCGCGAGGAAGAGGCTGCACAATGAGAACAGCTGGTGTTGCTGTCTTGGCTGATGCAGCGGAGATAATCAAATCTTGCCTTTTTTTGGGTAAAGGCAGAAGACAGTGGAGAGTTAGACAAACAACAGCTTATGATATTATAAGGGGTTTTTATAATGCGTGTCAGGAACTTTCATTGGCTTACAAGTTGTGATATAGAATTTGTTGAGGTTTGGGGTTTATTTTTTACAAAGTCATTTGTGTTTACTTATGCACCTTTTTAGAAAAATTGTTACTCTTGCAGGAGGTGTGATGTGGGACAGTTCTTGTTTTTAAAATTAGCGACGTAGCTTGGAAATGATGGGTTAGAAAGCTATTGGGTAAAATATTTTGACATGAGTCAGTGAGCGATGTTGACAGCATCCTCTGTATTATTTTCATATAATCCATCATTATTTGCATTACATTTTCTTTCTCGTGCAGTTGCGAGCAAGAGAACATCCGGATGCCAGAGTTGGGAGGCAGACATTTGCAGGTGTGACCCATCCAACTGCCTACCTTCCTGCAGGTGTGGCTGAGGTGGGAAGGTGATGGTTAAGAGGGCCTCGAGCCCAGGGCATTCAGAGATTGAGCAGATACACACTTTTTTTCATTCTAGCTAAGGCTGTTATGGTGGCGTTATTGATAATTATGAGACTATTTCCTTCCTAGAGAACTCAATGCTACTTGTACTTAGGTATCTTTTCTTCTTTAGAATTTGCCATTTTGTAATAATATTTGTTCATCTTCACTTTTTTCTTGGAATGGAGTACTATCCAAATGGGTAATTTTTAAAAATTGTAGCTGACCAACATGAATTACTTTTTCTGAGAACTGGTTGAATCTTCCTTGAGTATCTTTTACAAAGGAACTGTAAATTAATTGAGAATATATTCAGCAGGAAGGGTGACAAGATAATTAACAAGGCTGAAGATTCTCAGGTATTGGTGTAACTATATGCATGGTCATTGGTTGGTCTGCAGAGTTGTCAGGCTGTATCAGTATTTCCCCAGTTTGGTGGGAGTAATTTTGACGTAAAAATATGATAAATGGGTATGGTACCTGACTGCATTCAAACCCCCCTCTGCTGCTCTGCACTCTGCAGGTTAATTCAAGTGACCGTCTCTGTTTCTAGGGCTGGCTGTGTGAACTGCTCCGCTGGAAGGAGAACCCCAGCCCAGAAAACCGCACCCTCTGGGAGAACCTCTGTACCATCCGCCGCTTTCTGAACCTTCCCCAGCACGAGAGGGATGTGATTTATGAGGAGGAGTCAAGGCATCATCACAGTGAGCGCATGCAGCACGTGGTCCAGCTTCCCCCCGAGCCAGTGCAGGTGGGTGTCCCCTTCTCCCCAGAACCTGAGCAGAGCTGTTGGTGCCAGTAGCTGTGGAGGGTCAAAGAGGGACACCGCATCAGCCTCCCCTCGGAAGGGGTCTCGTGCCATGTCCCCCAAATCAGAGGGCCCCATTTTCGGTGGGCGCAGTGTGTGTGTGCATCTGCACACATGCTCTCTCTCTCTCACACACACACAAATGACTGAGACGTCGAATCCAAGGGCAGCTGCTTTCCTGAGAGCATTTTACGTGTGGGATTGTGAAGCCAGAGCACTCGTGGAGAATTAAATCTCCCAATTAGAAACCATAGTTCATTGTTTCCATCAGTTCATTTTCTAAAGAAAAAACTCTGAAGTAGCCAATGAATTGATCCAGAATTCCTCAAGGAATGTTTCATTAGGCTGAGGAAAAGAAATATCCACATGAGCTAGGGAACTCAGTTAAACCGTTGAGAGAAATGGTGATAGATTCTTAGTATTTTTAGATGAATTCCTGCTGTCTTTGATTTTCTCTCTTTTAGAAATCTACCTTCATTTGGGTTGCATGTTTTGTTTGCTTAAATGTTTGCTCTCATTGAGAGAAATAACATTTCTTTCTGAAAGTCATTGATTTTAACTACTGACTCTTGCTGTAGTCTAAAGTCAGTTACTTTCAGGAAGAAATATCAACGAGGGTTTCTACGGTTACACCCCTTCACATTGTGCCACAGATTGTTTTGATGGACTGTGAGATTTGTCCTCCTGCCCAATACCACCAATCCCAACTGCCACCAAAGAGGGTCCTTTAAGGCCTGTCTGAATTTCCTTGTGTGTAGCAAGAAGAGGACCACTGAGGCAGGCCTGCATGCATGAGTGCACGTGTGTGAAGAATGGAAGATGTGGATGAAGGAAGAGTGGGACGTGGTATCTTGATTGGATAGCATAGGAGAGGTGATGAAGGACACAGTGAAATGCTCTACCTGAGGTTTCCTGTCTCCTTTCCCCTTGCTCCACCCTCATGTGCAGGGGGAGAAGCCGGAAGCCAGTGGGGCCATTATATCACTTTTCATCCAGATATTGACATCTCAGTCAGTGCTCTCATTGGTCACTTTCCAAAGGCACAGAGTGAATCGCCCAGATCATTAGACTCATGAGTGCATAGAGCTATGAGCACCCGCAGGAGTCTCTTATAGTATCCACAGTGAACTCAGAGAGGGGAAGTGACAGGGGCTGCTTGGTTAATGAGTGGCAGTGCCCGCTGTTCTGGCTCTGGACTAGTGCTTGGGTGACTCATTCCCCAGAGATGAGCCCCAAGACTACTCTTCAGGACCAGCCTCTCCCTTCCCTCTCTTGTCCTTTCTTGGCTGGGGCCTCATCCAAACACTGGGGTACCCCCCTGTAGATAAGGAGACCAACATGCTAAGTCACATATAGCAGGGGTTTTTAGATTTTGAGATTCAGTAGAAATTAAAATTAAAGAGGGTGCCATTGTAGGTTCACCAGCCTTTTATTATGGAAAATAAGTTTATTCAAAAAATTCAAGGGATGCTCATATTTATTATCCATATATTTCATACATTTAAATACCCTTTAATAACAAATTAATGAAAAGGATAGCCTCTGGCAAAATATCTTACAAATGTATATGTCCAGTCATATGAAAAACTCACCATCACCCTGTTTTTCTCATTTTGGTGTGAATTGATCCAAACTTCTGTATTGAACCAACACAGGGCCAACGACTAGCTTCAGGAGACCACCGACTTTGTGTGGACTTTTCATTCAGGGTCCACCTTAGTCAATGCAGGCAAGGTTTGGAACAGAACAGGAGTGAAAAATTGATTTATCAGAGACATTTATAGAGTTTCTTTTTTATCACAGGATGATGACAAAGTTGAAAATTTAGAGAAGTTTGAGATAAGAATACTAATACCTATTCTCCATTAAAATACGGACCTCCCTTCATTTGGTTGATGGCTCCTGTATATTCCCGTCTCCACCCTTTGTCCAGAAATTCTCGTCTCTTTGTGTTTAGGTAGCTAAAAGGATATTCAGCATCATATTTTGTCTTTTAACTGACTAGTCTGAGTAAAGTAAATCTTAGAAGCAGACAGTCAATTGATTTATGAGTTTTATTACCTTTTATGTTAGTATGTCAGAATTAGAGTGTGCTAACAGTAATCACTAAGAAAGAGTCAGTCTGTAATTTTCCTTTTCAGTTTTGAGCATTTTGTGGCTATTACCATTAACTTCTGATATCACTAAGAGAATTCATATTCCCATCACTCAGCTCTTAGCTAAAGAGTTGACAAGCAAGGTAATTTTCTCTACACTGACTTTGTCTTAGCCATTGACCATGATCCCATAACAACTGTAAAAATCGTTAGTACATCACTGTTTTTTTTTTTTTTACATTGTGCCCATCTCCCAGTGACACTGCTTTGAATGCTGCATTTCTTTTTCACGATATGAAAAATGAAGAGAACTTGAACTACCCAGCAGAACTTTTGAGACTGGAGAATAGAGTTAGCACAGCCTCTGTGACCTGGGAAGGACTGTATTCAAAAAGGTCCCAGACTACTAAAAAAATATATGTAATTGTCCAAAAGTTAAGCCATTGGACTCAGGGTTGGGATTCACTTGTGCCCCTGTATCAATTAAAATTTTAGGAAGATATAATTGCTTACATGTTTTAGGAATTAAAAAATTCATATGTTGGTAATATTAGTTTGGTGATGTTACATTTTGTCTAATTAGGCAGAAAATGCGCCATTATTAAATTGTTAAGTATGGGTGAAATCAGTGATTATTAAGAGTCTGATTATATAGCATATTAAAATGCACACAGAAGTCCAACCCACTTGTGGTCATGGAAGAGTGCCATTTACATTTTTTTAAGTAGTTAGGGTACACTATTCCCCAATTTTTCTTAAATTATAAAGACATGAAGCAGTGACCATTGTACATAATTACCCACCAGATTAGTCTGTTGAATTAGGACTTCACAGATGTACTGGATAAAAGAAGGAGCTTGGAATCACCCCCTCCCCAGTCAGTGCTTTCTGTGATGTGAAGTCCCTTAGAGTCAGAGCCTCTTTCCTCATAGAAGGGAGGAAATTTTCCTTGCCCTTTGTTTACAAATAGTTTGCTAGTTGGTAGTCTTATATTGTATGAGGATGTGTTTCTTTTTTTAAGCCCATGAAAGTTTTCAAAAATTCAAGTCCACATTTAGAAATTAGAAGGTTTCATTTAAAATCTGGATTTCATATAACAATCCAGAAATTCAGGAGATCTGACCCACTGGGCCACGTGGCTGGAGCTGACATTCTCTGTTTGGGGCACACACTTGCCGTCATGCTGCAAGATCCCCACTGCCCACATGCTGTTTCCATGCGTGCATGTCCCATCCACTTCGTTCACTTAGGCTGCTCCTGTCCCAGCACTCTGTCCCGGGGAGGTCAGCTCGCCCCATGAGTCCTACATCTGAAGCTGCCACACTAAAGCCACACATGCCTTTGCCCTGTAGTTCTGGTTTCTTCCATAGTAGCCATTGTGTGCCATTTATTTTTATATTTTTAATACCTAAAAGAATCCTCAAAATGCATATTTGTTGGAATTGCCCTTCAGGGATGAAGCTAGGTTATAGTTGGGCTTGGGGCCACTGAGGGGTATAGTCAGCCCGGAGACTTGGGGGTCCTGAAGAATGAGATGTTTTTTCCTTAGGAATTCAGATCTCTCCAGGTGATGTAGATTCGATGTCATATGGAATTACATGGTTTCTCCAGTTTTCTTTCAGGTATTCTAAGTCTCTTTCGAAACCCCCATTTAAGTTCCTGCTCTCTAGAAGGGGACTTTCTAGGCTCTGAACATACTTTGTAAACCAGATTCACCTACACTAAGGACCTTCAGTGGGGGCAGTGTTGCCCCAGGGAGTAAAAATTGATTCCTAGGGAGCATAAAAATCTTGTTTACAATTGTTTACTGCCCTCCAAAGGAACATAGTACATAAAGAGATATTCTGTATATCTGATATTAAAATTTAATGACGTGGGGGGAAATGATTAGGGGAAAATGCCTAAAAAGGTCCTTTGGGGAATAAAAATGTTGCACAATGCTAATATACGTAATATTTCTAGTTCATGTATGGATAGTGCAAAGAAGACCAACATAGGTGAGATGAAATGGTATGACAAACTAAAACATTCCATAAAAAAGATGAAATAAATTCCACTTTTCACACCAAAAGGTTGAAGACAAAATTATTTCTTGTGGTTGTAGTGATTTTCCCCCTAGTGGTTATTATGACCTGAGGCCCTATAGTGAATGGATATCCTCAACTTAGAATCAAAAACTAGTTAGGTCAGGGTATTCAATATTACCAACTCCATTCTACAATTGGAAAAACTGGAGCAGAGACGAAGAGCCTTGCCTGAAGCCAGAATCGCCAGCTGAATGAAAACACAGGCGTTTTTGGCATCCAGTCTTTCCTCTGACCACACTTCTCCCTTAATGCAGTAGAGAAGAGAGGACATTGCTCATGCTGTGACTAGGTCACTGAGTGGGGCTGATTGGGGAGCATTTGCCAAATCGTTCATGTCTGTGTAGTTTGTGCTTTATTGCTTTATTATATTTCCACCACAGTGTTTCCATGGGTTATTTTGTAAGTTCAGGAATTCTGAGCTTGCTGCTCTGTGGTTTCCTGACAAGTACTTGTTTTAAAATTCCATGCCGTATGCTGAGTAAGAATGTGAGACCTGGTGGATGACAGCTGACACCAACCTTATACCTCGGCTCGTCTGGATTGCTGCCACTCAGGGGACTCTCAGCATTTTCTAAGCTACCGAATCCCTGTGCTGATGTCAACCAGTGGTTCTCAACCGGGGTGGTTTTGCCCCCATGGGATATTTGGCAGTGTCTGGAGACATTTTTGGTTATTATAACTTGGGGATTCTACTGATATCTGCTGGGTGTAGGCCAGGGATGCTGTCAAATGTCCCGTAATGTACACGACAGCCCCTCTACCAAAGACTTATCTGATCTAAAAATGTCAATAGTGCTGGGGCTGAGAAACTGTGTAGAAACCCCACCAAGATGGACGGGGGAGTCTTCTTCACGTGTGAGACACTAAAGCTTAGAGAAGTTTAGTAACCTGTTCAAAGTGGGACCCTAAATCCACATTTGTCTACCTTCAGAGTCTGACTTTTTGCCTGTGCTAGAAAGAACTCCTAAACATGCAGTAGCCAGCCTTCGCTGAATACTTGCTGTTAGCTGTCTGATATTAGGCAAAGCCGTTTATGTACATCAGTTAATTTTTAATCATTCTACTGAATAGATCTAGTTTTGTTAGCTTCTTTTTTACAGGATATTCAATGCAGTGAAACCTGTAGCTCATCAGTGTGGTGTCAAAGAATCATTATGACTGAAATTTTCACTTTTCATTAAGCTTCTTTGGCACTTTTGAAATAGCTTTGGAATGTGACTCTCATTGCTAATGTTTAAGCATATTTGAAATCTATGATTAAGCCCTGAGAATTTGATCATGGCTTTCTGCTTCAGCTGTAGGTATATTATGATTTGTGAATTTGCTTTCAAAAGGACACTAAGAAAATAAATAGGTAATTAATTAATCAATTAAGGAGGTTTACAAATTCTTTAACCGGGATACTAGAATTTCTCCCATCTTGGATTCATTCTAAGCTCTTGTTCAAAGCCTACTGTCTGAATGTGGCTCTAGAGATTTGAAACTCTACCCTAGTCGTGAGGAAATGTGCAGATAGACACTTGCCGTTTTACATGAAGTATTATAGCAATTGGGTATATGTAGGTCCTCGCTTGGGAAAACTTTGGGAGTCCCCCTGACCATCAGTCAGGAGCCATACTAGCCGTTTTCATATTAACATTATGCTATCCTGCATGCATTTATTCAACTTGGCGAGCGCTCCTCATTTCTTTGTTACCAGTAAGCCTTTCAGCATATCCAAATTTTTAAATTTGTCCCAGGAATATAGAAAGATTTGGAGGTCATTAACAACTAACTCTTTTTATTCTAGAACATGGACATTTCCATCTCAGGTTCAGCTTCTTCCAAAGTGTAGTGAACAGGTTTCTCTTGGTGGTGATGTAAAAAAGTTGAATAACCTTAGAGTTGGTAGCCAATAGATTGGACATTAACTATGGCTTTGTTTTCTAGAGATTTAAGCAATTTGCATGTCTACTTTTTAAATTTAAAGTCTCTTAAAGTATTTTTTTTTCTTTTGTAAGACAGAAATTCCAGCTTAATTATTGAAAATACATTAAAAGAAATTGAGGATGAAAGAACTTCATGAAAATCCAGGTGTAGAACTGTGAATATTGGTAGGTTTCTCTGAACCTAGGACTTGGAATTCAGCAGCTGCGGTTCGTGGATTCACCCCCTCCTTTGCAATCCTGAGTGTAACATACCCCCCCCCCATATCAGTGTCTTCTTGCTATCAGTCTTTCTTTCCACTGTCATCTGATTTACCATTTACTCTATATTTTGTCTACCATATGACTTCCGCTTACTACACATAGTTTCTCTGGATTACAATTCTGCCTTCTCAAAACCTTAGCCTGCCCACAACCTCTGCTCTACCTCATGACTTTTTTGTATGCCTTTAGCAAATCCAGCTTCTCTTACCCACTCCCTATTTACTACTTTAAATTCTTATAAGTGAGAAATTGACTGGTCTCCCTTATCCCCAGGAAGGCAAACTTTCTTGACACTGAATTTCCAACCAGTAATGTGAATGCTTAGTTTGGAAGTCACTGCATTTTAGAGAAAGCTTTTTGGGCAAAGAGCTAGCTGGCTGCAGGCCACCTACAGGTAACCTGTGAATGGTCTGTCATTGGGCTGGAAAGTTAAGGTTGTCCCGGAGCCCTGCGTTTCTCAGGGTAGATGGCAGCAGGTATGATTAACAAGTCTAATATAAAATTCTCATATCAAGGGAGATTTATATGCTTCTTTAAATGTAAAGTGCTGTGGACATGTAAGCAGTAGGAAACTGATGCCTAAGAGTGATTTTAAGTTTGTGTGTATCCAAAATATTATGCCTTTATATTTCATTGCAGTTTTTCTAACATTTATCATGTACAGCCATGCTTTCAGGCACTGTGCTATAGATCCTGATAGGAATTAAAATTTTGTAGTAATCTGTCCTGGGTCTGCCTATTTACTGCTTTAAAGCAGGTTCAACATTTTATTAGGATTATCATTTTAATAATTGGAGTTAGCTTTCTACTTCCCATTCTTCATGGGGTTGTTCTGGTGTTTTTGCCAAGCAGAGCTCACCCTATGAGTGACTAAACCTTCACAACACATCACCTTCCAAGTTAAATACCCAGGGTTAGCTGTTAGTTAGAAGTGAAATGTCCAGCAGCTGGGCTCCACTTCTCCCAGTCTTCTCCTGTCCTGTGGCAACACAGAGAACCTTGGTTTCCTGAGTAGCTTTCTCTTCCATAATTGCTGTGTTCTTTAAATACTTGTCTAATTGCATCTTTGAGAGGCAGCACAATCTCTTTAGCTCATGCTGTGAGTTACTGATATACTCCTTGTTTTTCAGATCCTAAAACTGAGTAGAAGGCACTTTGCCCAGTGCCCCTCTATAGGTGAAGGGAAGAAGCAGGGATTAGCTGTGTTACTTACATTGGGACAAATACTCCTCACTCATACGAGTTTCTGCACTGCTAGTGCTCAGACACCACTAACATCATTAATACATTTCTTTATGTCTGTTCTTAAAGGTTTGGGGACAGCAAGGTACTGCTCATGTCATATTCTTTTCCTTCTGGTAAAATTAAGTAAAATCAGGAATATTATAAAACCTTTAGCACCTTGGCCTTTTCTTGATGTTCTGATAGGAAAATGAGAGTAAACTTTTGAACATAAAACTTAGTTGTCTTTTAAATGCTATTGTACATAATGCTTTTGAACATAAAACTTAGTTGTCTTTTAAAAAATATGCTTTTGAACATAAAACTTAGTTGTCTTTTAAAAAATATATATTGCCATGGAATAGTTAGGGGATGTTATTGCTATTTATTGCTCTATTGGCCAAGTCAGTGTGGCTATTTTCTCCCTCCCTCCCTACTTCCCTCCTTCTTCCTTCCACTCTCCTTTTTTTCTTTCAAAAATCTGAAACTTTTTTTTAAGCTGAACGGACAATGACTAACAAATTTTGTGACGGGGCAAACTGATTAAACATGAGTAACGTGGAGCAAATTGAGAAGGAGAGGCAAAATGGACCAAGTCAGTGCCTGCATGTGCATCCTGCCTTCTCCCTCACCCACAAAACAACAAACTTAAATTAAGGCACTGTGGCATTGATTTGTCATTGTCCTAATGAAGGGCCTTGCCATATTTCATCTGTGAGAAGGAAAATATCTTCCTTTACATTTTTATAGATATCTTAGCAAAGTCTGGCTTTTGGCAAGGATGATTAAAATTGACTGGTAAAACTGTTTTCAGACCCAAGCTACAGACACAGTTGAGAGGGTGCCATTTTTATTCTCACATTTTTACTTATTTATTCAACAAATATTGGTTGGGCTACTTCACTGTGCCAGGTATCATTCTAGGCACCACATGAATAACAGTACATGAGACAGAATTTCACACGTATTGAGGAGCTTTCCCCTTTACTCACAGAGATTGCATTTTTAAACAGACTTCATTTTTCCTCTGGTTGCCTTGCCTTAATCTAGAATTCAGACTATGATTTAGTGGAATTCATAGGTTGTATTCCTTTCTCTGATCCTGACCTTGGGTGCCATCTCTATGCCTCACTTTCTTTAGCTGTTTCTGGAATGTACTGGCTAATATTTTTAAAACGCATTGAGCCTCTCAGAGATGACATTACCTTAAAAAAATTACTTAAAAAAAAGTGTTTGAAGCTAACAGATCTTCTGAGTCTGTTCTCTAGAGTCCAAAGAACTTCATCTGTGTGGAGAAGCCCTTCTCTGCAGATGTGCATTTCTGTTGCTTCTGCAAAGTCAATGAATACTTTTCACATCAACAATTACCTATGAATGAGAAGCATTCCAGTAGACATTTTAAGGAGGTAGAAGCAGGCTCCCATAGTCCTAGAACAACACATTTTCTGCCACAACAAGCTCATTATTGAGGGACTAGTTCACACACCTGACCCTCCAAAGGCCGCAGCTTTATCAACACCAATGAGCCAGATGGTTGGTTCAAAAGAATGAATTAGCCCATGTTCCAGTGCCAAGTAATAAGGTTGCCACTTGGAGAAATTACCCTGGGTGGAGAGAAAGAACATGATCAGAACAAAAAAAAGAAGTGTCTGTCTGTGTGGTCAGGGTGAAATTAGGAGTGGACATGCTTATTATCCATCTGTTTTTCATCAAAACCGTCTTTAAAAGTGCCACGTGGATCACTAATCTACATATGCAGTTCTTTCTAGAACTATGTTAGTCACTTCTGTAACACATTAGAATCCACAAAGTTGTGAAGATGCAGTGATGATGTTTTAGTCTCTTTGGTCCAGTATTAAATAAGCATTTACCATCACCAGCTCTGTATAGGCTTCCTATGGACTTAAACAAGGGGAATGAAATTTTCTCTGGTCTTGAGTTTCTTGGAGGCTACCAGGGAAATAATACAGACTTTTGTAGAACAGGCTGTGTAGTCATAGGCTGAACAGAGATACAGAATTTGCCAAGGTCTTAAGACAGTCTTTAATGGGTCCCACGTACTGAAAATAATAATGGGTGGTTTTCATGTAAGTGACTCAATTCCTGGCATCACCACCTGGAATTCTACCTCTTTCCCTCCTAGATAAGCAAGTAAACAGGAGAGGAGGTGTGTATGAATAGTGTCACTGTAGAAGGAATAGAATCAGTTCTAATTTACCAAAAACAAAACAAAGATAAAAAAATAAAACATTTGCAAATTTTGCTATTGATGGTAACAAAGTATTTAAAGTGCAATTCACAGCAGATGTGTAAGCCATGGCTCCATGATTGCGTGGCACAGGGTTAAGAACCTGTTGATAGATATAACCATTTGATTTTAGTTTCAAAAAATTGTGATGTCTTGCTCACATAATGGGAGAAACAAACATAAATGCTTCTTTCGAAGTCAGGACCTTCTGATTATAATTTTTAAAAGCACATTTAAGGTTGATGACTGGAATTTGCTTAAATCTGGGTGTAGTTGAAAAGTTCTCAAATACGAAAAATTTTTCTGTGTATGTTTGTTAACCCCTAAGCCTTTCAATTCACTGTTTCAGGAACTGGAGCATCTTGTAAAGAAGGAAACTACTTTCTTTCCTTTTTTAAAAAATATTTATTTATTTATTGGTCTTCATTGTTGCACAGGGCTCTCTCTAGTTGCGGTGAGCGCTGCTCTTCATTGTGGTGCGGTGACTTCTCTTGTTGTGGAGCACGGGCTCTAGGTGCATGGGCTTCCATAGTTGTGGCAGGTGGGCTCAATGGTTGTGGCTCGAGAGCTCTAGAGCACAGGTTCAGTAGTTGTGGTGCACGAGCTTAGTTGCTCCGTGGCATGTTGGATCTTCCTGGCCCAGGGCTCAAACCTGCATCCCCCTGCACTGGCAGGCAGATTCTTAACCACTGCACCACCAGGGAAGCCCCAGAAAGAAACTACTTTCTCTTTCTATTTTCAGTGAACCTTTGACAAAATGGGAAAGAAGATGTTAGGGTAAAGAAAAGGGCCTGTAAGTGACATTGACTCTAGTCACAGGGCTGGGCGTGTGACCTTGGATGAGGAGTTTTATCCCTTAGAATTTCCTTTTACTGTTTTGTAAATTGTAATAATGTGGATTAGGTGATCTCAGAGACTCTTTTGATCTGAAACACTCATTCTGTGGGTTGGTTCATCTATTTCTGATTCCCATTTGAGTATTTTAATGCGAATGTAAAAAACAAAAAATAAAAGAAAAACACATTGTCCCTGGGAGGTTGAAATGCATTTTGGAAAAACAAATTAGCAACAAAATAACAAATTATGAACACCTTATATGGGCTCAGAGAGATCCAGTTGATTTTCTTATGATTGATAGTTATGACAATTATAAGAGAAAGGCAGCCACTGAGTTTTAAACTGTCATAGCCAAACCTACCTACTGTGGCTTCTCAGCTGTTTCTGTTTAGTGTGGAAATCTAATGTAGCTGAAAACTACTGCTGATTTTTATTAAGTTGAAGTCTGGAACTTCCCCTTGTAATGATAGACAAGCATACTTTCAATTAAAGGAAAACTGCCAAAGTCCTGAAATTCATTTATTTTATTATTACTTGGTTTAACCCTAGAAATGGGAGATCAAGCAAACTAGATAGATTTGACAGTTCTGAGGTCACAAGTTCAATTTCCTCACAAGTTGTTTCTAGATCTAATTCACTGCAAATCTTATAACCCTTCGCCTTTTGATGTGAAATCTTTTAGGAAATTGTATATCACATCAAGGTCATCCTAATCACTTTGGGGCTGGGAAAATGACAGGTAAGTTGGGCCAGGTGAAGAAATTCCAGTGACCAAGTCTGGAAAGCATAGGAGGGCCAGGTATCACTTCCTATAGCAGATCAGGGTGTGCTGGAGTAAGCTTACACCAGTTAGCAGTAACTGATGGTTAAGTTTTCGGGAATTTTGGAAGCTGGTTTTTACACTGTTAGTAGAATGGAACTGGGCATGGTTGAGTTATTCACACTACAAGAACTGGCAAGTGATTCAATTGGGGCTTTTTTCTCTAGAAAGCCAGTTATTAAACATTTACCAGCACAACACTGAATAGACTCCAATTAGCTTTTTTTTTTTTTTAAAGCTCTGTGGATATCCACATATTTATTTTTCATAAGTAAGACATGCCAAAAACCATTGAATGAAAGAAAGGTTAGGTGTTTCCAGAACTGAATGGCTGATTGGTATTACAGCTTACTTGATCACCCAGGTATCAAAAATAGTTATATATTTAAAGAGTAGTTGTTTCTACTCTTTCCCCTTCATGCTTTCCTTTAGTTTACATTTATTACTTCGTGTTTATGGCATTTGTCTTTGTATTTCTGTATGTGGTATACAAGGCTAACCTGAGTATCTGGTTAGATTCATTTTGCAGAATCAGAACATGTAGCATAATGAGTCCATAGTCTGGGATTCCCTAGTGCCAAACACCCAACAGATTTGGATAGAAAACAGGGGAAGTTATTTTAACAGAGTTACTTTCCTAGATATGATACAGTGAACCCTGACAGTGCACTTCAAAATGAGGAGTCAATTATTTTTTAAAAGTGCTCTAAACTTAGGGAGCTAAATTCTATGATGTGAATGCTTAAACATATGTGGATATGGAAAGGTCTTCCTATTTCTATTATGATCTAAATGAACAGAATGTGCCAAAGTGAGCATATACTGTTTAAGTGCAATATATACATGCAAATGATTTCTTAAATATAGTTTTTCTCATTTCAGTTTTTTGACAATTCATGTCAACAGTGTACTCAAAAGTGTGGTACTAGAAGAGCAAAAAGGGAATTGTGGTCGACAAATGTCAAATAGTTCCATGAAGGTATGATTTAGGAGTATACTTTTGAGAGAAATCCTTATTTGAGTTTGTGCTTCATGTGAAATGAAAGCCTCCCGAAGAGATAGAGCTAAAATTGTCCAACAGTGTGTGTAGTAAGTTAATACAGTCATTTCCTTAGTAATGAAAGGAGAGAAGCAAATTGACGGATTCGTTTGCTTGTAAAACATAATCTGGATCAAATGCATCAGTATGTTGTATCAGTTGACGATTCTTTGATATATCTTTATTTTAGAACTACTGATGTAGCAGGGGAGAAGTTTCCTTGTCACTTTATTTGCAAGAAATCAACCAGTTTATTTTGAGCTCGTAGAATACATATGCTAGAGATGGCATGCTGTACTTTGCTGATCTCTCCATAGTTGCAGATGTGAAGCAAAACTGTCCAGTACACTCTCTGAACGTGCGATGTCCTCTGTGTTCTGTGTTGCCATTACTCCCACATAGAACGTGTATGTGATCAGTTCCTATTTTATGTCACATTCATCTGCATTTGCAGCATTTCAAAGACTAGTCTGAAACATGTTGGCACAGATGGGGAAAACAGAGTTGCTTATAAGTTCCAGAACTACAAAGACACAGATCAAGCATATGATATTAATAAATAGCTTGGATGGGGGAGGGGAAGGATTGAAAATTAGGTTATTTAGAAAGTTGAAAGCCTCCATTTGTGATCATTACTCTGTTCTTGAAAGGAAATAGGTGGTGGATTTTGTGTTTTGTTTTTTGCTCCAATCTTCACGTTTCCCTCCTCCCCTTTCCTCATGTTTTGAATTAAAATCTAAAGACAGACCGAAAGAGTATATATAACTGCAAAAAGGATGTGGTAAATCATGGCAGAAGTTTATGATCTCACAGACGTGGTGGTGTCAAGGGCTGGAAGACCAAAGGCGAATCCTTAGCTTCCAGTGGATTTACTTGAAATCCCTCACTCTTGTAGCCTATCATGGGTAATAGCATATCATGGATAATTACATTTTTACAAACGGTAGAGAAAATCATTTTGACACACATATAGTATTTTCCAGCCAGACCAGCTTTTCAATCTTTTACAGCTTTCATGCATTAAGGCTCATATTTTCTTTGTTTATTTTTAAAATATTATCATTAATAATAGGTTTGTTCTGTGGTCAACCTCTGAGTAGAAGATACTGAGGTAGACCCTTTTTTCCCTATTTGCCCCAAGTCAAACATTTGATACCTTTTCCTTTATAGAAGTTTGTGCTACTCATGTTTTTCATTTAAAAAGTTATGGCAACCAAATTTTCATGGAGAATTTTAGGAGCTTTGGTCATTTTTCAGCTTATTGCTATGTGAGATAGAATGAATTATGTTTAGTGGCCAATCATGGGCGGGGGCGGGGGTGGGGGGACAGAAGAAGACGTCGTAGAAGAAATACTGTCGTTGATTTCTTTGCGCTATTATGCGATGATGTGAATTCCGAGTGGGTGAAGCTAGAGAAGGTTATCCCCATTAGCCACTCAGAGGTAAGGGTAATTCCAGGGCCCAGAAAAGACTGGGGGACAGTATTCACTTTTCTTAACCCTTTCTGATCAAATGTGGTGTTTCATTTTGAAAATGAAATTAATTCCCCTGAGGCCTTTGAAACTTTAATAATACACAATAAATAAAATCATATCTAATAACTCAACGGTTTCACTTGGCACCATCATCGTTTTCTAGATGTACTGCAACTGCAGAAACATAAATACTTGCAGGCTTCGAAAGCCCAGTTTCTATTTGCTAAATAAACTTGGCTGCTTTAAATTCCTCTGTGTACAGTCATTAATACAGTCCACTTTGACAGCATTTAATTAAAGTGCTTTTCTCTATTAAATTCATTAAAAGTTCTCCCCCCACCCCACAATGGGTATAACCGCTTTCCAGATGCTGAGTGGCTGGGACCTGTGAGGCTCACTTTAAATAACTTCTCATTTCTCTTTGTAAAGTGTTTATTACATTCAATTTAGAAACTGTTAAATATGACTTAGAAAGAAAGTCAGATTCCAGGACGTGCTTCCCATCCCTTCAGCATGTCTTAAAAAAAATTAGTTTAACTCATCTGAAAAAGCATTTATTATGTGCATATTTTTCTTATACTGTGTCAACATTCCTAGGCACTTAAGCTGGGAGGTAATAAAGATATGATTTCCATATCAGGGTTGGCAAATTTGCATTCGTTCTCATCAGGTCTTGGCTTGAATACCTTTTCCTGCAGGTTCAGAGAGAGTGAGCTGAACAGTCCAGTATTAATAGATTATTGACAGTTTAATATCTTGGCACCTACTTAGCCCATGAAGTATAATAACCAGGAAGCTGTCTGATATGAAAGCAGTCAATAATATTTTCAATCAAAACCTTTCAGTTAATTGCTGGTTGACCTTAGAGATTTTCTTTAGGCAATGTCGTCTTCAGTTTAGACCAAAAGGATCATACTGATTTGTAGAGTTTATTCAGATGATTATTTAATATCCATTGCTCCAGTATATGTGGTAAAATTTGCCTTTTGTGTGTCTACCAAATGAATTGTCTTTTTGGCAGTGCTTTTCACAAATATTCCCTTTACCAGCTCTACTTTGAAAATATCTCATTAAATCTGTTCTCTTCTCAGAAATAGAAAGTTGGGAATCTTGAGGGAACACATGATCAAGTGTTTTAATATGATAATAGAGTTTTGATAGAATTCTTTGCTCAGTCTGGAATTATAATTCCAACAGAGAATCTGACAAAGCTAAAAAGTATGCTCTCAGTAAGGGTAATTATGTAATACCTTAAAAGCACTGCACCTTAAAACAAAAATGTTCTTTAATGCCAAAATGCTTTTTTGGTCTCCGTAAGTATACATAAGATGGCTTATATTTAGTTTCTAGATTTTTTTTATGAATTTTTTTCTCAGGGATTTATTTAGTTTTAGTTGGATGTTTCTAAAAACAAATTTTAATAATATCTAAATAAGCTACAAAGGTGGTCAAGAAGCAACAAAGGCCATTTCTGGCCCTAACTTTAAACCATTGGCCTTACTCGCTTTGGATTGTGTGGTGTTGGAACTACAGTGGTTGACTCAAAGTGGGGGCAAAAATAAATACTTTAAATTAATTTTGTTACTTTTCTTTCTTTGTTGGCTCTTCACACACAACTTAACTTCATCCTTTCTACTCTAAGGATAATCATTTTGGCATTTAATATTTGTTTTGGAAAAGACCTGCAGTACTTTCCATAGCATTGTGCAGACAGGCAGCATGTCTTCGCATTTCACACGGTCGAGGGCCGTTACTATCTCAGGCTTTTATTCTGATACACGTGATCCATTTTAAAGCAAATACATCTAGTTTTTGTAATTTTTCAAAGGTTCCCTTTCTTTGGGTTGTATAGATTCCCTCATTGTTATTTGTTGTTTTGCCTCCAGCAGCTTTTCTTGTCCTAGAAACTGTCTGCTACAGGCCTTTTGAATTCTGTTGATAGTATAAATATTTCTGGAGATTGGGGAGGGGGAGAGTGAAGCAAGCTGATGAATATGTCAGTTTTTATCCCTGACAGCAGTGACACCTCAACGTATGTCTCTGAATGTCAGTAATTTTCAATCAGATAATTTGGAGGAGGGGAGCAAGTTAGAGAACTGCCTGAGTCACTGTGTATGGTATTGTTGGCCTATGCAAAGTGTGTGTGTTTGTGAATCTAATAAGTTATTATGAATTAGTGTAATTTAGCCTTTTCAGTACTAAGGGTATTTTTAAATGTGTCTATGTGAACTGGTGACTTTCCCCCCCTTACAGCTATTAGACTTGTTCTAATTTTTAAGAAGACTTTCGGTCTATATAATATGGCTATTACCAATACAGAAGTGTTCTGGAAGTTTTAGGATACATTTTAAGTTTCAACTATTTACTCAAAACACAGCTCCTGACCCTGTGCCAAGTGCTGAGTGTGTGGAGGTAAATGTAATACAGTATCTATCCCTAAGGAGCTCACAGATTTGTGGAGAGACAGGTGTGTGGACAGAAGACTATAATACAGCACGGAAGTGCAAAGAAAGAAAAGCACAAAAGATGGGCACATATGCCCAAAACCTAGTGGGCCGGAGGACCCAGAAGACTTGCAGGAAATAGTGCTGCTCAGGGTCCCTTACAGAATCCTTCACTAGAGAAGCTTTCCAGGTAGAGGGGACAGAGGAGGCAAAGGCACTGAGATGAGGGGGGCAAAACAGCATGAGGGTGGGGACTACAGCTTTTAGAATCTTTGGAGCACAGCCTGAAAAGCAGGGTTGAGGAGCAAGGACGGGGCAGGGTCACATGCTGCGGTCAGGTCATCGAGCTTTCTTGGATATGCGAGAGGCCTTGACCCATCTTAAGACCACTGAAGGCCTTTGGCAAGATGCTCTGTTGGCTGTGGCAGGGAGGCCTGTTGGGAAGTAAACTCATTCAAGCAAGAGATTATAAAGGTCCAAATAACAGCAGTGAGAGTAGAATGGGGAGACGAAAATTAACCCAGGAACTATTTATAAGCAGCACGTGGGATTGGCTAGATGTGGAGGCTCAGATGAGGGGAGGGAGTCAGCGAGAACTCTCAGGTCCTAGCTGGAGCAATTTGGGGGTCTTGGAACACCAATCCAAAGCGTTGATTAATCCCCTGATAATGTCAGTTGTATGTTTGTTTTGTACTGAGTTTTCAGCTATTAAATTAAATCCACCCCTAAGCAGATTCACATTTGGAAGTATAATGACTTGACAGCTCTAGTTTCTGAGGACGACCTACACAGGGTAAGCAAATATGCTTAGAAAAGCCAAGGCAACATGGCACAGAGACAAAATTGGACTTGCTTTGTGAATCTGAGTAGATAAGGATGCTGCATGACTGGCCTCATGGGAATTTAATGGTTCATCTGTAGCTTGGAGACTGGAATCTTTCTTGTGGGAAAAGGAATTGCCAATCCAGTTACTTTGCCCTGGGGAATTAGGAACTGGGATTTCTCTTTCCAGCAACCATCCTTGGTACCCTGGGAGAAAAAGATTTATTTTCTTGAGTAAACCACAGTCTGAATAAGAGTGCCTGGCCTTGTCTGCTTTTCATCTCGCACCTGGTTTACTTACCACCAATTTGAGAAGCAAAAGTTTCTCCATACCTGGTTAGCATTGGTAATATCATTAATGTGGACAATGTGAAACCAGTACCTTCATAATGAATTAAATGTGGTTTCAAATTTAGAAGAATACTCTAAAATTAACCTTTCGGAAGTTTTACCTCACATGATTGAATTTTTCCATGTTTTTTCTCAAAAGAAAATAATAGCAAGGAAGCCAGTCTCTGATGAAATTAAGTGAAAACTAAAGGCTGTGTTTGATACTCTCTCACTTGACACCTTTTCATTGCTAAAGCCACAAGGAATCTTTGCTGACACTCCCTAGAGACCAGTGGCCTTTATCTCAGTCTGAGGAGAAAACCCTTCTTAGATCATTTGACTTTGTTTACCCAGTTTGGATGTTAGGGTATGATAAACCGTAATATGTCTGTGGTGGGGTAATTCTAGATACGTTGTCTTTTACCAGAGTGGTTGATTATAATGCAGTGCTTAAGATTTGCTTTCTATAAAAGGAATATTTGTACTTTTATGTGTTTGATTCACACAGTGCAGTTTTCTCAAGTCCTGTTATTAAGTGGTTACATCCAGAAAGCAAAAAAATATGCTGAGGTAGTATTTTATTGGTGAACATCTAATATTTTCACTAACCATAACTGTCAGATTGTTCTGACTTCTGAGTGCCCCAACTGTAAAAATTATACAGAAAATGTGGCCTCTCGAGGGATTCTGAACAGCCCCATGTGAGACCTCAAACACGTGGATTACCTTCTTTCTTCTTCCCATTCCCCCGCCACCAAGTAAAGAATCTAATCCGAACACCCTTTCTCTTTAAATAATTTAAACACTCGTCTTTAAGAAGCTAAAATGCGGATAACTGCAAGTGCCATTATAATTATGGGAATTTTCATCTTACACGGAATCTTGGCTGAGTTTTTTTCAGGCAAAATCTCTCTTTTTTGTGCTGGCGAATTTTGACAAAATTGGGTATATATATATATATTTTTTAAATGGTATCCAAAAATAGAAAAAGTAAAAACTCCTTTATTACCCACTCAAAATTAACATTTGGGAGAGGAGCTTCTCCATCATGTATTATAATTTTTCTTCACTTGTTTGTCTTCACTTTTAACCATAAACTTGAAACATTGAATAGTTTCCTCTGTCATTTTTAGTGTTATTTTTATATTTTAATTGCAAGATGTTTATTCACACTAAAATGAATTTTTGTTCAAAACTTTGAAACAGAATAATTTTTGTATTTTTCTCAATTTTCCAGCTGAACAGCAGTAAGGGCATATTTGTTACATGTTAGACTCAGAGGTTTGTGATTTGCATGTGAGATCAAAGTTCAATTTTGTGTGTGTATTTTCTCGTCTGAAGAATAAATACAACAGAACCATCACCATTGTGAGATTAGTTAGTTATTGTTTTTAAGAAACAAGTCCAAAAGGTGATGAACCACTTCGAATACATACTAGTTATAGGATTTGAAAACTAAATTTAACATGTGACCCCCCCTCCCCCCGAACTGTACGTAGATCAGGAAGAATGATGCTTTAGTTCAGTGAAGCTTACATAATTTATTGAGAACCTGTGACTTAAAGTGTACATATTCTTTCCCCCGTATTATCTTTGTTTCTCAGTCATTCTTTACCAAATAGGTGTTTTCAAGTCATTTTTATCATTGGATTTCTAAATAGTAAGAGATTTCAAAGTGGTTTAAATTTTGACTCTAGCGCTTTACCTCAGGAATCATCATTTTAAGTCTTCATTCACGTAGTTCTTGGCAGGCTATATGTTGTATGTTCTTATAAAATATATCTATTCTTTACCTCCTTTAACTTAACATGTTTTCACTTAAAAGGAATTGAAACTCTGCTCTGCTTAAACATGTTGGATGAAATTTACTTATCTGAAGCAGTTTCTTTACAAGCACAACTCAGAGATATTGCCGGTTCAGTTCCAGACCACCACAATAAAATGAATATCACAATAAAGCAAATCATGCAAATTTTTTTGGTTTCCCAGTACATATGAAAACGATGTTTACACTAGACTGTAGTCTGTTAAGTGTGCAGTAGCATTTTTCTAAAAAAAAAAAACCACAATGTACATACCTTAATTTAAAAATACTTCACTGCTAAAAATGCTACCTATCATCTGACAGTGTGGGGTTGCCACAAACCTTTAATCTGTGAAAAACGCAATATCTGAGAAATGCAATAAAGTGAAGCTCAATAATGCATTCTATTCTTTTAGGCTTTCCTTGAATCTGTTTCAAAAAGTCAAATTTCAGAGCTTACTGGGTCATGTATTACTGGCATTTGATGAAGTTGTTTTCATTTGGTTTACATTTTACTTCACTTGAGAATTATTTAGCCAGCTGGATTAACTGTTTTAAGAATTCTAATGAATCATTCTTATCCTGAACCTTTGCACATCTTTCTCTCTTGCCCTTTTGCCATTGATGAAGTGTTGTGAATTTCCAGCTTGGTTCTTTTAATACCACTGTGAATTCTAGGTACGCATATCATCCTAACCTTTTACACCTTGATTATCTTTAACTTAATTTTAACTTGATTTAGGAGCTCTTCTTTCATCCTTCAGGTGCAAAAGCCACTCTTTCCTCAGCTATACCCAAGAAACAAGTCATGCAGTCATCCAGAAATCAGAATCCCAGAGGTAACTGTCAGCTCTGGTGATGTTTCTCTTTACTCATTTTAACTCAAATATAAGGTCTTTAAAGACACTTTAATATTACCTGTACCTTGAATCTGATCTTCAAAAGACAGGCCTTCTCTATTAAATTTTAGGCAAAGTTTTGTGTTTTGAGATGACATTGTGCAAGGTGGTAGGAGTGTATGGGAACAGGAGGAAGTGAGTGCTCATGGGTGTCAGGCAAATGGATTGGGGTGGGTGGGCTGGGCGATGGTTTCTCTCAGGAAGAAGGACACATGGTTGTGGCCTGGACTGTCGTGAAGTCTCTTCTTCCTGAATTCTCCCGTGGATTCTGTTATGTTTGTAAATGATTTTGGTCATGTTAAGTTCTAAATGATCAAATAAAACTATTTATCATGTGATGCTGATGAAGTGAAAGTTATAATTGCCATTAGGTTAATATGTCTGTTTTGTCTCTCTTACATTCTAAAAGGGGAAAGAATTGTTTTTTACGTGTCATGGAGTCTCTGATTAAAATATAGCTACTCATCTTGACCCTGCTTAATTTGCTGTCAGCTCATCTCCTTATATTGGAAAAGCAGCTCACCCAGCTACCTCTTAGGGTTTTGCAAATTCTGGCCACTCCCCATAGTCAGATTAATGACTATGACACATTCTTTTTAACCCAAACCATACCAAAGTTGTTGGTATAGTTGTTCTCAATTTGTTACCAAAGAGGAAATGATATAAGCCAAAGGCTGTTTTAAGAGGCTTCCTCTAAACCCCCAAGTTTATTTTAACAGATTATTGTGTCACCATGTTTTTATGCTTTTATCTTTGACCAAAGTGTTTATTTTGAGAAACAATTATTAAGCTGCATTAAAAACATACACGATGTTCCAATACCATCTTAGTTACAATATTAAAGGAAACTCAGACTAAGGCTGGATGAAATTGAACACATATTTCCATGTCAGACTTCCTACTATTTTGCTTGTTTGTATTGATTTCTCTTGACATGGTCTTCTTTTATTAAGCATTACTCTCTCTTTTTCTTTTTTTTTTTTTTGTTCTTATTCTCTCCTCCACCCCCGACCCCCCTGCCCCCCAATCCCCTTCCTATAGCTGTATGTGCTAAGAGCAATTGTAAAAGGAGACCAACTTATATTAAACCTGCCTGGAGTCAGAATGTAATCTAACACCTGTAGTCTGCAATTTGTCATCGCTTCATGGATACTTTTTTTTTTTTAATAACAGATTTCCTGAGTTTTGACCTTAGGATACTGTATAATACAAAAAAAGCAACAAAACTAAACCATGGTTTTTAATAAGTCTTATAATGTTAGGATGTGAAATTACAACCATAAGAGCCAACTCAAGTAACATTTGAAGTTAGAGGTAGTGCTGAGTTGTGTATCGAGGGGAATGTGTTTTACCTGTGAAGATGTTTTTAAGTGATGAAATCAAGAGGCAGGTCATAATACATGTGTACTTTGTCCTACACGCATTCTCTGAGACTTTCCTAAGTGACTGGGATCAAGTAAGGGTGTTTTTAACTGTAAGGTCCATTTTGAATTTTATAGTAAGGTGCTTGGTTTCCATTAGGGGAAAGACATGGCTAGATATTCACTGTGATTCATGTGGTACAGAGTTTTCAAACATTTTGGTGTCTGGATCCCCTTTCACTCTTTCTATTAAGGACTCCAATAACGTGCATATCAATATTTACCATATTAGAAATTAGTTCTGAGAAAACTTTTAAATGTCTCTTTGAAAATAATTATAAATAATATTTGTGTATTTATGTGTAAATGATATATTTTTATGAAGATAACTATGTCTCCAAAACAAAAAAAAAAGAGTGCCATTGTTTTACATATACTTTTGCAAATATATTTAATGTCTGGCTTAATGGAAGACAACTGTATTCTCATAATTGCTTCTGCATTCATTATGATGCAAAGTGTAGTTTTGGTTGAAGTAAATGAAGAAAATCAAGCCTTACACAGACATGCAATTAGAAAAGGAAGGAGTATTTTAATAGTCTTTCCAGGAAATTATGATATTCTTCTTTGATACAAATCTCTACAAGTAGTTTCTTAAAGATTAGTTGCAAAGTGCAATCTAAAATTATATCAGTGAATTTTCACACTTTTTTTACATTATAATTCGTTGTTCTGCCTTGCATCTTGAATGGATTTTCTACCTATTCATAATTTTATAATATCATGCATTGCTCATGTGGAAAATACTGATGCATTGAGTTATTTAGATCTTCTAAATGTTGACACATTTCATTGTATGACAGATTTTTAAAAATTTCTTAAATCACCACCAGTATCATCAGGGAAGTCTTTAAGTATTAGGGAACTGTTAAGCTTTTAGTGGAAGCTACAAGTTTTCCAAAATTCTAATTTTCACTTAAAAGGTAAAATTTAATCATTGGCAACAAATACTACCAGATTTTTTTTAATTGACAGGCTTACTTCATTTTTAAGAAAATGTCTGCCACATACCCAAGTCTGAATAACCATAGTTTGCCTGTTGGTTGTTCTTTCAAGTAAAAATGATATTTATTCCAAGACAGAGGTACTAGTTCAGCTTTCAACTCACATGGTCACACAAATGCTCTTTCTCATGAGAGCCATCTTACTTCAGTATGCCACAGAAGTGCATTGTGTGTACTTCCCAGTTCCTCACACAGACTATTAAAATGAAGTATACTCAAGAGTTGAGATTAATTAATACTACATTACTGCTTCATCAAGGACATTCTTAAATGAAAGTTGCATTTTTACTGGGTGTATGTGGCAGTGAAGAGCACAGCTGCTAGTGAAGTTTGGTGCCACTGAGTTGACTTATGCTAACAGGCCAGCAGTTTCCCCACCATTGCTTTTGTACCATCAGTACAAGGTTTAGCACAAAGAGGCAACTAATGTCTTAGTTTTGCTGTGAAAATAGTTTTGATTCATGGACCTGTTTGTGGGGATATCAGGATTCCCCCAGGGGACCATGGACCATATTTCTAGAACCACTGATAAAGGATGTCATCCTAAGAGGATGCTGGGCTGTGCATATAGAAGCTGTCACCTTGAACAGCATTATGACTGTGAGGTGTAATTCCATGTGACAGATGCTTTAGAGGCAACTTCCAGGTGCTAGGTGCCATGTGGAAAAACAAAGATATGTGCAGTATATGAACGCAAGATATGACAACTTATTGGTGGACTTTCCCCTTTGTAGATTTTTGGAGTGAAAAGGACAGACAAATCTCTGAATTTGTTGCTAATTTTCATAAGTACAGTTATAGAAAACTATAGGAGGCATTACCCTACTGATTCTTAAATCCTGCACTCATTTTTTAAAGAAACTACTTCTGGAAACCTTACTTATGACAAGGACTTTGCTAAGTACTTAGCATGCATTATCTCACTTAATCCTCATAAAACTACAGGGATAATTTTACAGATTAACATACACTGTGGCTCCAAGAAAATACCTTGCTCAGAGTTGTAAGGCTAGTAAGCAGATGTGCTTTTGGGGATAAAGACTGGATTCAAAACCAGAACTTTGTGACCTTATAACTCCTGCTAACAACGTTTACGTAAGAGTGATCTTAAGGATTATGCAATGCCCTGGCATTGTTTTCAACACAAAAACTGGTTAAAAATACACACACACACACGCGCACACACACACATATTTGGTCTCAGATGCCTACTAGATGTAAGTTCCTATCATGAGTGGCAGTCTCTTTACTTTTACAACATAGCTTTGCTAAAAATGAATAATAGCAAGAAAAAACAATAAGTTGCACAGAACAAAAATAGTAACTGGTCTGCAATTAAAGGAAGAGAGAATATGGGATTAATCCAGTGCAGCAGAACAAAGATGTACTGAGCACTTACATGTGCCAATATGCAGCTCACAGTCCAATAGATGAGATAGATGTATAATAGTTAACATTAATTATTAATTACTAATGCTAAATTCTCCCCGCTGAGGTTTTGAGCCAAAATTAATAGTCTTAAGTGCTGATTTTGAAAAAAAGGGAAAATTAGGGAATAGAGCTAGGTTGTTGAAACTTAAGACAAATATCTGTTATATGGTATTTTATATATAGTATATTTTAAAAATAGCATCACTTATTCATTTAACAAATTCTAATCGAGTTATGCATGAGGGCTTGCCAGTTGTTCTAAGCAGTTGTTCTTATTGCCTGTTAAATATATTTTCTCAGGATTTTTAATGGACGAATGCTTTCCTTCTTTGGATCAACTATATCACATTCTGTTATTTTAGATGAGGTAAAATTAAACAAGGAAAAATAATTCTGCTATGAACGCAAATGCAGTTAGAAGTCATCTCCTATTGATGTGCATCACCATGTAGGACCTGAAGCTCTGGTGAGGCTCACTCCTGTGGGTGAGGCTTGTCAGAGAGAGGGGGGTGCGGCCACCTGGGAGCTGATTTTAACCTATTACCTGTTATCACACTGGATCAGCCACCCTCTACAGTCACCTCCTTAATAATTTCTCATTTTCTCTATGTAAAAAAGACCACAAAGTCTTGGCATATTATAAGTAATCCAGTTCACCCCATAATGATACAGTGAATTATATACTTTCCTAAACTTAATCATTCAGGATCTCACTTCCTTCCCTGCAGGCAAAAGCCATTATATTTTACACATGGCTTCCAGCTGGTTTTCATTGAGGCCTTCAAAATCTATTTGAACATTGAGCAGCTTAAGAAGAGCTGGTTTATCTTTCTTAGCTTTTGTCATGGTACCCTTTTGTCCTTGTGTTTTTAAAATTTTCAGTTTTGAAGGCAGAAAAACAACACATATCCTTATTATGATTGTGCTTTGTCACTGGGCAAGGAGGCGTGTTGGGTGTTATTGTGAAGCTGATGTCTCTTTTGAATATATTTACAACCTTTCTTCCTGCATCACCAGCTTCCTGTTCACTTATACACATGTGTGTCACATTTCAGCCAATGAGACTTCAGTGAATAAATAAGAAGGCACTTATTAAACTTTAAATTTCTATTTGAGTCTGTCCTACCCTTAACTTTTTCATCAACACGTAAATGTTGGAAACAGGACTCCTGATTAGAAAGCTTTGTAAATTAATAGGTCCAGTTACTATAGACACTCCAGAAATATTTGATAAATGGAATTTTTTTTCGCTCTTAACCCAAGGTCGATGGTTTTAAACATAATTTCTTTTAGACATGATAAGCAGTTCTGATGAAGAAGGCAGCCATCAGTTAAATGTAAGTTAACCATTCCCTTGAGGATAGAATACCAATGCATCCTTCTGGTTGTTTTTATGATACTGCTGCTATTTGTGATACTGTGTTGAAAGTCCAGTAATATATTGATATTACAAGCTGAGTATTTCTTACTTAGCATGTGGATACATGAATATTTCTCTTCTCTATAGTGATAGTGATGGTTTCAAGTCCACCTGTGTTTTGGGCTAGGTCAGGTGATACAATTGCAGGTCACAGTAAGGGTAGACCTTACTGACAGTCGAATGCCAAGGCCCTGCTGCTCTGGCTCTGGCCCTGGCCGCCCCCTCCATTGTCATTTCTCTCTAGCGGAGGGCTGTCCAACGCTGTTCCTGTGATGACGATGCTGGTGGAAATGTGCCATGTCTGTGCTGTCCAGTGCAGTGTGGTTATCCAGCACTGGAAATGTGGCTCGTGTGACTGAGGGAACTGAGTTTTTTTCTTTCTCTTAGTTTCAGTGAGTTTAAACATCAGCAGTCATGTGTGGCTAATAGCTGCTGTATTGGATGGCATGGCTCCAACACGCTGCCTTCCTTGATGTTCTTCAAATATACCAAGTGTACTCCTGCCTCCCTGCCTCTCCACTTGCCATTTTCCTTTGTCTGGGAGGTTCTTCATGATTGGTCCTCACTTCCTTCAGGCCTCTGCTCAAATGCTACCTCCTTAGGGAGCCTTCCTTGAATAATCGAATCTAAAACAACTTCCTCTCCCCCCAGGTCTTCTCCTTATGCCTTGCTCTGTTTTTGCTTGTAGTATTTGTGACTACCTGATTCTTATTTACGGTCTGCCTCCTTTGTTCTAGAGCCCTTGTTCAGTTTTCCTATGTGATCTTGCTCATAGAAGACAGGAGAACATAATGTTTAAGGGCATGGGATTTAAAATCAGATATGTTGTAGATTCCCAGTCCTACTAACTAGAAGCTATGAGGCCTCACACAAATTACCTACACTCTCTGAACCCCAGTTTTCTCATCATAAATTGAGTAAAAATGCCTATTCCAGGATTACAGTGAAAGTAAAATAAAATAAAATGTATTTACAGCGTTTTGGCCAGTGTTAGGCTCATAGTAAACTGTACATGAATGCCACCACCTGTTATTAATGTTAGTATTGTTATCAGGATTATTGAAGCTGCCTGGATGTTTCACTGCTGTGAACCTAATTGTCATAGTGAAAAATCCACAGTACAAAAAAGAGGTTTTAAATACACCTTTTAAAACTCTCCGTGTAGAAATTATCAGAAATGAATTGCTGGCCAGATTAATTTAAGTTCAGTTGTGATGGAGAAAAATCCAAACCCAAATGAGCTAGGATGAATTGTCAGGCTTCCGTCTGCAAAGGTCAAAAGGAAAGGGATGGATAGCTATCTTTACAGAATGATGTATTTTGTTATTTGGAAAAATCATGTGAAGAGAGATGATGGACCTTAGGAATAGAAAGGTCAACTGCTGGGCCCATTTTGAAAAAGGGGAAAAAGGATGAGGCTGGAAAGTGTGCAGACTTGGGCAGATTTACATAAATATCTGGGTAGCTGCTCCATTACACTTACCTTTTTAAAAAATACCGGAAAACAGTAATCTGGGTACGGGAAGACTTGTCAGGAGAGAGCATTTCTCTGTTCATTTGGCAGGGCATTCTCTGTCTTGGTTGAAGTAATTGTAAATTTTGTGGTTTCAAAAAGTCAGTCAGCCAGAAATATATGCCTGAACTGTCAACTGAGCTGAGGAACAGGATGGTGTTTAGTCCATCCAGCAAGAATCAGTGACATGGCCTCAAGCTGGAGTTACTCAGGGCGCTGGCTGGGAACAGGGACCAAACTTGAGTCATTCTAGTTAACAGACAAGGAATTTCAAACATCTTTGAGAAGTTCAGACAGAAAAACTAAAATTCAGTTAAGTGGGAGTTCGAAACCTGTCCTATGAAGAAGAGGCTAAAAGAGTTGTCATTAGTTCAAGATGTGGGAAAGTACAGAAAAGGTGACTTGTTCCTGCTGTTTAGATGGAGGATTTGGAGAGAGGGTTTGGATTGATGTCCCTGCCTCAGGAATACCATCTTGCAAGCAGTAGGCTCTACTCTGATTTTGTTCAGAGTATTTAGGCCACTGGAAGAAGCACTACAGGACAGTAAGAATTTTCCGATTGTCATAATAATAAGCTACTTCAGGTGGCTAGTGAGGGAATGTATGCAGTTCTTTTTGCTAAAAATTATCTGGAGACAGTAAACTACTCTCTGCCTGGAGTAAGCAGAACATCTCTGGAGAAGGAAGGTGGTTGGGACAGAGTAACTTGGGGACTCTTTTCACCTAAGATATTATGCATATTGTGGTGGAAAGGGAGTTATAGCCAAAGAAAAGTGTTAGTGTAAGCAAAAAACCTTGGGCAGGTCTTTTAGGTAACTAGTCTTGCTTTAGAGCTGCCCCTCTTGTCATTCTCTGTTTTGACTGCTCTTTCCTGGCTGCTCAAAGATGCTGGAAATATCATTTAACCTTCTTCATGCAAATATTGTCATGCCTCCCAATTCACCACAGAACATTGACCTGACACAGGATACCTTACTTTGTAGATCATTTCTATTGCTGTTATTTCTCTGAGAAACATCTTCCTCTCCTGTGATGGCAGCAACATTGTCATTGTTCCTTGGAAACCAACTTTCTTAGATTGACAGCTCCCTGTGTTTAAAATTTCTAACTCTAGCTCCTGAGATGCTTCATGTTTCCAGGTTGTTCTTGATCCAAGTAGCACCTTCACGAGGAGCTGTGAGGACTAAATGAATTAATCCACGTAAAGTTCTTAGAACTGCCTGGCACAGGATAAGCGTTCAGTAAGCGGTAGCTACTATGATTGTTGTGTCTCCATTTCGTGTGTGGCTTCTCTGTATCCGTGTGTTACTACTGCTAGGTTCAAAGTTAGAAGGGAAGGTGAAATAGGCCAATTGGTGAGACCTCAGGAGAAGAACAAACCCAATCATGCAGAAAAATTATAGTAATTTCAACGTATAGTTTTGGAAAATCTCTTTAAATCTAACCAATGCACAGTGGAAAACCCCTAAAGAACCAATCTAATTATTTAATTAAATGGAACCGTTATGCTGACTTTTACTACAGAAGGCAAGCATAATTTAGAAAATGGGGCATTTTAATTCTCTTTTGTTTTCCAATTAACACAATTGCTCTAAAAGGGGGTCCTTGTGCTTGAGTGTACACGTTCTGTGAGTACATAGTCCCTATGCAATTTCAGTCTATCTCTTTCTCACCAACCCCCCCCCAAAAAAAACAAACCCCAAAACTCCTCACCTGTTGACATAGAGGTTCATTTATTACAGTGCTCAGGCTGCCCAGATTACAACCTCAGGGCAAATATCTTGCTGCCAGCAAAGCTGCCGTGAGCAGCGCGGGGCCACCATGCAGCCCTTTTCTCCCTGCCGGCTATAATTAGGAAGTTGAAGTAATGGAGCTCTCACTTTTTTGCTGATGCCAGCTTCCCACAGCAGACCACATGAGTTTACTCTTAGTTGAAAGTGGTAAAGAAAATGCCAAGAACATTCATTTTAATTGGTCAACATTATATGGACCTTTAGTGCCACTGCTTTATGGTCCTCTGTTTCAGATTTCTTTCTGCCACCAGCCATCAGCTTATTTTGATGGATATTCTTATTTGCATTTGATTATCCTTTTATTGTTATTTTGATTGTTACTTGTTATGAATTATTATTTTAAAAATTTCATCCTCTTTTGTTACCTTACCTATGAGCGATGTCATCTGCCCTAATATCTATTAAATTCTACAGAAAAGACTGACATTTTCACATTGGTGAGAAATTAGTTTTTCATCGGGTAGTCCCTGAAACTAGAATAGATGGCAGAGATTTTTTTCTTAATTGCTTGCTTTGATGCTGATGTTTTGTAGTTTTTTTTTAAAAAAATGGGTCATCTGTTGTGTGTGGTGGTAGTGGTAGCAGTGGTGGTAGCAATGATTCTCTAGTGTAACCAGACATGTTTTCTTCTGCATTGATTGGACTGAGTTCCCTCTGAACTTTGGAAAATGTTTGCTTTGTTACTCTAACATGGAAAACACCACATAAAATAGGAGAGGATGGTAAAAGAGAAACGTGTGTTTTTTAAAAGGTGAATTCACTATTCTTAAAGGTCTTGGGAGGATCCAGGAAGTTAGACACTGATCTGAGTGGAGTGAATGCGGCGTTTGCCTTTGGAGTTGACATAATACTTTTTAATGGGGACGTTCACAGTAGCTTTCTTACTGATATGCCGTTGATGTTGCAAGGTGTGAGCAGTGGCTGAGTTCCTCTTCAGGGTCTCATGCGCCCTCTCCCCGCTCCAGGAAGTCCTTCTCACATAGGCCTCTGAGGAGGTCAGGGGCGAGTTGTCCTGACAGTCTCCTTTGTACTGCTTTCTTTCTTTAGTCACATTGAAGAGGTTCATAAATAAATATTAAAATCGGAAACTATTTCATGCAGAGCTGACGTTGAAGAAGCAGTTATGAAGATCAAGAATAAGCTTGCCTAACTTTTAGTGTCAAATGACAAAACTAAAACAATGTAGTAATGAGTTTGATGTCCTTTATGCAAAGGAAACAATGCATGGATGGGGGGGTACAGTTCCTCACAAGCCGTGGAGCAGTCTTCCAGGGGGATTTGGGACAAATTTTATAGAGCATTAGAAGTAGCAACACAGAAAACAGGGCATGATTGGCTGGGGTTGCATATCTGACCTTATTTAGAAAGATGAAAGAGCGAGGAGTAAGTATGGAGCCCAGAGCTGGCATTGTGTTTGGGGACTGGCTGACTGGACACTGTGTTCCTGGTCAAGCAGAGCGATTACAGCAACATGAAAATTCAGTCCGCTGATGTGGCGCCCCAGGCAGGAGAGGCTCCAACTTGGACCTAGAAATGTATTTAAATACGAGATTTTTTTTTTTTTTATGAGTGGGGAATAGGTAGAAATGAAAGAGGAATTTAAATTAATTACAACTGGAAAACCTTGACATGAAGGATAACAACAACAACAAAAAAATAGGAAGTGGGTTGCAAAACAAGGGATGAACAGTTTGTTCTCTATCTTATGGTAGGCTAGTGGCTAGGATTCCTGGTTTTCACCCAAGCTACCCAGATTCAATTACTGGGTAGGGAGCCAAGATCTCACTACAAGCCACCACTCACTGCTGTCTCCTCAACATCAGTAATATTGAGGAGGTCTATTTATATGAGTATAAACTAGTCATTTAAAGTTCATAATGTAATAAAAAGTTACATCTTTTAATTAATTTGGAAGTTTTTGTATTTTCAAGAACTTTTATTGAGATATAATTGACCTACAAGCTGTATATATTTAAAGGGTACAATTTGATATTTTTTTTCTAATTAGTAATGTATATATGGCAATCTCAATCTCCCAATTTATCTCACCCCAACCCCCCTTACTTTCCCCGCTTGGTGTCCATATGTTTGTTTTCTAAATCTGTGTCTCTATTTCTGCCTTGCAAACCGGTTGATCTGTACCATTTTTCTAGATTCCACATATATGCATTAATGTACGATATTTGTTTTTCTCTTTCTGACTTACTTCACTCTGTATGACAGTCTCTAGGTCCATCCATGTCTCTACAAATGTCCCAGTTTCATTCCTTTTTATGGCTGAGTAATATTCCATTGTACATATGTACCACATCTTCTTGATCCAGTCATCTGTTGATGGACATTTAGGTTGCTTCCATGTCCTGGCTATTGTAAATAGTGCTGCAGTGAACATTGGGGTGCATGTGTCTTTTTGAATTACAGTTTTCTGTGGGTATATGCCCAGTAGTGGGATTGCTGGGTCATATGGTAATTCTGTTTTTAGTTTTTTAAGGAACCTCCATACTGTTCTCCATAGTGGCTGTATCAATTTATATTCCCAGCAACAGTGCAAAAGGGTTCCCTTTTCTCCATACTCTCTCCAGCATTTACTGTTTGTAGATTTCCTGATGATGCCCATTCTAACCGGTGTGAGGTGATACCTCATTGTAGTTTTGATTTGCATTTCTCTAGTAATTAGTGGGGAGTTTTTATATTTTTAAAAAACATTATTGTTTAAGGGTTAAGATCAGGGCTTAAATAAACATAAGTTGTTGCTAATTTTATGTAGAATTGATTTTCTGACTCAAATACTGACTATTCCTCTCTTATACTCTGAGTAGCTATGAAGCTGACATAATAATGGCTGTCATTAAGCAGATGTTGCCCTAAGCCAGAGGTGAACAAACTCTGGCCCATGGACCAAATCCAGTCTGCCACCTGTTTTTATGAATAAAGTTTATTGGCACATAGCCATGCTCATTTGTTTATGTTCACGCTATAGAGTTGAGGCATCACAACAGAGATAGTGTGGCCCTGCTAAGGCTGGAATATTTCCTATCTGGCCCTTTGCTGAAAAAGTTTGTCAACCTCTGATTTAAGGCCAGCACTGACATAATGATACGCATCATGTCATTGAATCCTTCCAATATCCCTAGGAAGTCAGTGTCTTATCCTTCTTTCATAGATGATGAAATTGAGGCTTAAAGATGTTTAGTGTCTTGCACAAGGACACCCAGCTAAGTGGAAGAGTGGACATGAACCCATGTGATCTAATCTGTAAAGCCTGCACTTTTCCTCTGGGTCCAGTTTCTTTGTCACTGGGCTTCAGAGAGGTGGTACGCTATGCTGGTTAACTGCAAGATCCTGGAGCCGGGTCCTTTGAGTTCAAATGACCTTGGGCAACAAATGACTTCTTTTCTTTGTGCCTCAGAATGGAAACATTACTATTATTAACCTCTTGCTTTATAGATGAGATTGTGAATCTCCAGAAATTCTTTTAAGTTTTCAGAAGACCTGAACTTACCACGACTATAGCATTGCTATAATGCTGGCTAGACAACACGGATTTCAGAGGGATGATGGCTTTTGAAAGGTGAAATTGTGCATCAAATGTTAATTTTTCCTAATTTTAATTATCAGGTCCTTCATAGACAGCAGTCTCAGCCAGCCAAGGAGAGTTCCCCTCCCAGAGAAGAAGCACCTCCCCCACCTCCTCCAACTGAAGACAGTTGTGCCAAAAAGCCTCGGTCTCGCACAAAGATCTCTCTGGAAGCCCTCGGGATCCTCCAAAGCTTCATTCATGATGTGGGCCTGTACCCTGATCAGGAGGCTATCCATACTCTTTCTGCTCAGCTGGATCTCCCCAAGCACACCATCATCAAGTTCTTCCAGAACCAGCGGTATCATGTGAAGCATCACGGGAAGCTCAAGGAACACCTGGGCTCGGCGGTGGATGTGGCCGAGTATAAGGACGAAGAGCTGCTGACGGAGTCAGAGGAGAATGACAGTGAGGAAGGCTCGGAAGAGATGTACAAAGTAGAGGCTGAGGAGGAAAATGCGGAGAAAAGCAAGGCTGCGCCTGCCGAAATCGACCAGAGATAATGTGAACTGCTACCAGGCAAAGCAATACATCGGTCCAAGGATTTTCTGTTTTAGTTTCTTTAATAACATTTTTTTTTGCTTTATTTTATTTTTGTCTTTTTTTTTTTTTTTTTGGTCTGTTTTATTTTCTTTACCTTTTTTTTGACATTTCTTTGTTGCACAGGATACACCTGTAGACTGAATAAGTTCAGTATTTCCAAATCAGACATCGCCTTGGCAAAGACACTCAAGTGTTACACTTTACAGTGGACTGGATCCTAGTCATTATAATCACAGGAGACTCTGCCTTCACTATCCTTGCACTTACGGAGGAGACGCCAGGCAAGTTCCAGGATGAAAAGACCTACGAAACAAATGAAGGAAGCTACAAGTGTGTGTGTATATGTATATGTATATATCTATATATTTACATATATATATTAAATTGCATGGGACAGAGAACTTTACAATCCGAAAGAATAGACTGTGAAATGAGTTCTTAAAGAAGAGACTTGTTTATGTATTAAAAAAAAAAAAAAAAAACCACTTCACAGTGAGTTGCTTTGGCTTTTTGATAAACTGTGGCCTGCTCTCAGGGTGGGGTGACTATTTTTGAATTCCTATTTATTTTCTGTGTTTGTCCCTGATTTTTTTTTATTTTAATTCTATGGCTTCCTATCTGGCAGCTTGATGGGTAATTTTTGAGGTATGTATTTAACAAAATAAATCAACACTGCCAAAAAAAAAAGAAAGAAAGAAAGAAGAAAGTAAAATGGAAAAAACAATCAGGGCACCTTACAATGATACCAGTCAAATTAATGTTAAAGACACAATGCACACTTAAAATGACTCGATGCGTTCCGTTACTCAACTTGTCGTTACTGTAGTGAACAGATGCATTTCTGTGGAATTCCAAATAAGTAAAGCTGAAATTCAGGACAGAGAAAACTTGTCCATTAGTGCAATCATGATAAAATGACATTTTGACATCACACAAATGGAATTCACAGTATGAGCCACATTTTATTGTGAAATTTATTTACCTGCTCCTGGCTTCAAATCTTAAAATTTATAAGCCTGCTCATTTAAAACTTGTTTATTGTTGCTGTTTTCTTTTTCTTTTTTCTTTTTAAATAGAATATAGTTCAGTGTAATGTTAAGTTAGAAAAGAAGTTGCTGCCCGGTTAAAGGGGCTCCCTCTCAAATAAATCTCCATCCCTCTGTCTCTGGAAAGACGTTTCTCATTTCTGTTTTACTTTGGGCTTCCCCTTCTTCGTACACATTCCACGCACCTAACCAGGCGTTTTTAGTCCTTGCTCTCATCCTTCATCCCTTCCCTGCTATGGGGGCAGCCCTAACAAGAACCTGTTTTTGAATCATTGTGCAGCTCCAGGCAATAGAATAAGCGAAGCAATTTCAGTGGAATCACCTACTCATCATAAACGGAAACATTTCCTTTTCCCAGTTACCTACATAGCAGTTACCTTACGTAAAGCAGAACTAATGGCAACTGGCTGTTTAGTGGAATGAGCATTAAAGCTGCAATCTACTATAGTCCTCCCACCGCCTGTAGCTTCCCATCAGAAACCATTACTTCCCACTTCTACTTCTAGTCATTGCAAGAGGAGACCTCACCTTCAGGACTGGCCGAATGAACCTAATCCGTGCTTCAAGGTGGCCGTCAAACAGTCCCACACGGTTGGATTGTTTTTAGAGTTGTGCTCTCATGCAACCTTGTCAGAGACCTCATGCAATATCACTTTGAAAGTTATTTTCTGTTTACTACACAAACATTGTAATATAACTGTTAATACTATTTATATATTTGAAAGGTATAAAAGGTCGGAGTTAAAAAAAAAACCTCTATGTGTAGATATTAACTCAGAACTTACAATATACAGGGAGAAGACATGTTGCAATACAAGCTAATTCTAGCTGCTCAGTAACCTCTGGAGTTTTTAAAGGGACATTTTCCTGTACTTTTTCAAATAATGATGTTAAAAATTATCTTGACATGAGCGTCATATACTTTTGCAAAAGGATGGTTGTTTGCAGTCAAGCCCTTGGGCCCATCCTTCCTATTTCTGTAGTATGCTGCAGCTTTAATCAGAAAGTCCATGGTTGCTGCTTCCTGATCTCCGAGTTACTCTTTTCCAAATTGTCTTCTTACACTGTTGCTGAAGGTCACTCTGTACATGTAATGGAAACTGATTTTGCCAAGCTCTTACAAGGTGGTTCATCTATTGATGGCATCCGCATTTGGTATCTTTTACACTTCAACCAAAAATTTATTAGGTATTTTTCAATGCTAAGTCTTGCCTTTTATTTTTTAATTTCACTGCCAAGTTTGCAGTGGTTCTAAGTGAATCTGTGGGCATTTTAGCCTGTGGTCTTGCCAGATCTTTGCGAATTACAATGCATATATGTCTATTTATTCAATATCTGTCATATAATATCTATTTGGAAGAAGAAACTTTCTCTTGTAGTGCCTCTTGACAAAGCACAATTTCCCGCCTTTTTTTTTTTTTTGTGAAATGAAAAAACAAATTGTGTTTTATTGCGGTATCAACAATGTGAATAAGGATTAACATATTGTAAATGTTCTTTTTTCCATGTAAATCAACTATCTTTGTTATCACTAAGTGATAATTAATTTTTAACTTATGTGCATTGTTAGGCTGTTAGAATTTTTTGGTTGTTAAAATAAAACGCATTCAAAAAATATGACTTTGTCAACTATTTTACTGGGCATTGCCTTCTTTCCCACTTAATTTTTCATGTGGAATGACCTGGTGAGTGACCTTTATTTACAAGATAGCCGTACCTGCAATTACAGATGTTTGAGTCCTGTCCAATGCAAGAATTTAATTGTACATGTGAATGTATGTACACCTCTGTATGCTTATAAACGTATGCATATTCACATCCTGGAGCTGGCAACTGGGGGAGTCATTTGCCGAAACATTTTGTTGTATACAAACAAAACTCAGTGTTTAAAGATATATTTATGGGCTTTATTTTTCTAGTGAATATTTTCTGTTTGTAATTAAAAACCCACAAATGACTGCGTGTCAGGAAACTTTTGGAGCACATGTGTCCATGGTTAATGGACATAATAAAAGTCTTTTATATTTAGAGTGGGTACCATAAAGTGAGCGTAGAGGAATGCCGGAAGGATTGATGTATCTGAGAAATGTGCGAAAATGATTTTTTAGAAAGTGCTCACAATGGAAAAAATTGCTCAAAAGACTAAAGTTAATAAGGAAGGAGCAAATGCTTAGCTTCAGAACTGAGAAAGTCAATTAAAAAGTGATTTTGTTTTCTTTTGATATTGCAAATTTTTTCCTTTTTTTTTTTACATTTGGTTGACATACAGATGTAATTTTTCTTTCCTTTATTCCTCAGTTTCACTTGCCTTTTTTTACATAATAGTTGACAGTCCGTGGACCGTGTAGATAAGTTTTAAGGAGAGTTTGTGGAAACTGGGTGTTTGCAGAAAGGCAGATAGCCCCACAGCACAGAGTGCTAAAGGTTTTTAAAGAAAAATTAGAGATCCAATAGAGGGTGAAACATTGCTTATGCAAACATACATGAATTCTGCATTTGAGATAAAGACATGGAAGTAAAGCATGTGTGAGATCATTGCCTTTTAGCACGAATGCTTTCCACCTGCTTGAGGTTGTATTTTGGGGGGTCATACTTCATCGGAGGTGACAAACTCAAAGCCAGGAGGCTCTGCCCATGGATGGATTGGCTTTTGCCTAGAAGGTGGTCTCTGTGCTAGCAATCTTTATTTTCAAGAAAACAAAGTCAGAGATTTCTTAACTGTATGTTAAGTCATGTCATCTCAGAGCCATCACTTTATGGGTTGAGTTTTTGTCTTTTTTTTTTTTTTTTCCTTAGAGAAGATACTTTACACTGTTATTTCCCTTTCTGCAAAGTTTTTGTTTGTTTGTTTTCAAGATTTATTATTTATTTATTTTTTGCTGCATTGGGTCTTCATTGCTGTGCATGGGCCTTCTCTAATTGTGGACAGCAGGGGCTACTCTTCGTTGCAGTGCAAGGGCTTCTCATTGCAGTGGCCTCTCTCGTTGTGGAGCATAGGCTCCAGGCACATGGGCTTCAGTAGTTGTGGCACATGGGTTCAGCAGTTGTGGTGCATGGGCCTAGTTGCTCCACAGCATGTGGGATATTCCTGGACTAGGGCTTGAACCTGAGTCCCCTGCATTGGCAAGCAGACTCCTGACCACTGCACCATCAGGGAAGCCCTCCCTTTCTGCGAAGTTTTAAACAAAGATTTAAAAGTCCCCACATTTTTTCTAAAAGGCAAGCATGGCATAATCAGACAGTAAACATTTATTAAACATGTACTCTATTGCAGATAATTTTCTAAGAACTGAGGTGACAAGGAAACTGTATGATTTAACATTCTCCCCTCAAGGAGCTTATAACTTGTTGGAAACGTATAACATAAATCCAGGAAAAATAAAATTGTCATCCAATGGTTGTCTCCAGATGGATGTTTATTTGTTCAGTGAGTGGTACAAATGTGCAATAATTTAGAGAGAGAAATTATCATTATTTGTGAGCTAGAATGGTCTTGAAAGATGCGTCACTTAGTATTGGCTGCATATAATTAAAAAAAATACAAAGTAGTAATAAGAGAAGAGTTTACCTCTTTTAATTAATTTTTTAAAGCTCTTTATTGGAATATAATTGCTTTACACTCTTGTGCCAGTTTTTGAGGTACACCAAAGTGAATCAGCTGTCCTATTTCTTACATAAAAGAAATTGTTGAGATAATCTGGCTTCACGAAATTGTCAGGGACTCAAACTCCTTCCAGCTCGCAGCTCCATTTTTCCCTATGTTCCTGTGTTCCCTCTTCCTCATAGTCCAAGATGATTGCTGGAGCCTTGCCATCACACCCACCTTTCAGACACCAGGGTGGAAGAAGGAGTAAAGAATGGCATACTCCCTTTCTTTTGTGGGATGTCTTCAGGTCATACACCTAAATGCAAGGGAGACTGGTAAGTGTTTCTAGCTGTTCCATTAATTCCAGAGAGAAGGGGAGAGTGGATATTTGGTAAGGAACTCACAGCTACTGCCAGAGGAGGTATCAAGAAGGATGCTGAAGATCATAAATAAGAAGATAAGTGAAAAAGCACATTTGTCCTGCTGCTACTTCTGGTACCTAGCACCTCTTCCTCCGTCCCACCCTGAGTTATTTTCCTTGCTAAGTTTAAGAATCAGTCTAAGCACCACTTCTTCCAGGAAGCCTTTCTAATCTACTCTGCCAGTGTGGTAACAAATCCTCCTATGCTCACATGGCATCCAGAATATTCCACCATCACAGGGCTGGCTGTCCCAGTTCTTGTGGCACATTGTGGTTGCTGTATTTGCTCAGTGGGAAGGTGTGAAGTTTTTCTTTGCGTCTACCCATGCGGAGAACAGGGGTGGGATGGTGGAAGTGGCATGAACCCTGGGGAAATGGGTGTGACAGTGTTTCCTCTGGATTCACAAGTCCAGGACTGGCACATTGAGTCAGAGACAGAAATGAAGAATGAAAAGTGCAGTGAGGGCCAGGTGATTTAGAACCCTGCCAGCTCAATATTGCAGGGAGACGGTAGAGCCAGGACCTAAAGCCAAGCCTGCATGTCTCCAAAGCTTACATTTTCCCCCAGTATCACACTACCTCTCTTTATGTCCTAGAAAGGCTGTATGAGCTGAACATCAATTTATTGGCCAACATATTTCGTATGAGATGACCTTTTGACTTCTCGTCACACACTTTTTCATCATCTTGTCTGGGTATGACATTTCTGATGGAGTTTTGTTCTGAAGGAAAAACCTATTTTAAAAAACACCATGGTCTGCTAGTAAAACTGTCCCAGAAGAATCTAGAAGTAGATTCTTTGGTGACATTTTAAGAGGTTTAAAGTGTTACCTTCACATATGGAGAAATAATTTCAAAAATATTCCATTAGCACTGTAATGAATAGTGCAGAGCAATGATTAATTAAAGAGAGAACTATAATTTATTCACTCTCCATTAACAACCACAACCCAGTTTAACGCAAACAGCGTGGACTAAGAGAGTCCTGGGAGGCTCCGTAGCAACTCTGGACTGTGCAGTCCTAGCAACCCTTGCCCACCTTGAGAAAAAGGTAAGGAGAAGATTCTTTCTAGATTTACTCCCAAGTTGGTTGTGAGCAGGCAGGGAGCTATTCTACTGTCTATTTCTTATCAGTTTTCTAGCTTAAGTTATTTGTCACATCCTCAGTTTCTTCACCCATAAAATAGAGCTAATAATTCATAGATCTCAGGACTGTTATGATTAAACAAAATAACTAGGTAGAAGTGTCTAGAACAAATCCTTCCTTTCTTCCTTCATTCCAAGAGAGAAGGAAAAGCAAGATATAAGATATTATCAATGACTTAAAAGACTTCAGATGAGTTTTAGAGTAGGATTAAGTCTGGTGTTTCTAGCAGTTGCTTTACATGATTTAAAGCGTTTGTGCCTGAAGAGCTACCGTGCTCTTGTTTATTTCCTGCTTTTGTCCTTCCTTTGTCCCTCTCTTCCACTCTCTTATTACAATCTTTCTGTCCCTCCCTCTCTTCCTCTTTTTCCTTCTCCCTGTCAAGAGCTATAATATGGTTTTCTTTCTAAATGAGAAAGAAAAGGAAAGAGACAGTTTAGTAGCCTTCTGAAGTCTTCAGAATTAGATGTTTAAACATGAACGGCATCCACTCTTGTTTTTCTCCTGCTTCACTCCTGCTCATTCCTGGTGTGTTTTGCAGATCCCTTCTTTTCTCTTCATGAATACTCAGGTGGCAGGTGACTTCTTTGATCCTCCTCGTCCCAGATCCAAATCCCTCCTCATCGGCTGTGAAGACACTAAGAAGTGTCCCCATGTGCTGACAACCTCCACTTTCTACTTGCAGCCTAGACCTTTCCTAGGTCTCCAAACTGTCCAGTTGTCCTGCCTACTCACACCTCCACTGACCATGTTCCCAAGTGACCTTATCTTCTTCCCCAAATTTGGTCCACTCAGCTGATGGCAACTCCAAACTTCCAGTTGCTTGGACCTAAAACCTTGGCTTTATCCTTTATTCTTCTTCTGTCAGCAAAGTTCTTTTGGCTCTACCTTTAACATACATTCACGAGCTGACAACCTCTCACCTTTGATACCGCTGCTGCCTTGCTCAGAAGCACCATCATCTCTTACCTGACATGACCTCCCTCCTTTCTGCTTTCCCCTGCTTCCTGGGCTCCAGCCATGCCGGCCTCCTGGCTGTCCCTGCAACACACGGTCTCACTCTTGCCTTAGGGCCTTTACGCTTCTCCCTCTTCACTCCACCAGGAAAGCTCTTCCCCCAGGCAGCCGCACACTCACTCCTCACATCCCCCCAGTCTGCTCAGACGTCACCTCCTCACTGACAACTACTCTGACCACCTTATTTAAAATTGCAAACAGACCCTATCCCCGCCTCCTAGATCCCTTTTATCCTACTCTACTCTAATTTTTTTCATAACTTCTAACATAATCTATAATTTACTTATTTTTCATGTTTTTTTTCTATTTGTCAGTTCCTTTACCCCAGTGAAAACACCAGGAGGGCACAAAGCCTATTTTTTTTAAACCAATATTTAAGTAGACTATATTTCATAACAACTTTCACCTAGTTGGATTTTTCAATTTTCCCAACTTCAGCCTGGAATAAGGATTTAAATTACTTTCTAGAGATGAACTTCATCTGAATAATTCTTCAGTGCATGATCAAGGTACCTGAGGCCTCAGGAACTTCCAAGGCTGACGTTTGCAAGCCTGCTTTATGTAATTTATGGTCTATGAGTCTACGCTGCCTTGGAAGATAGAATCACTGAACCACGGATTCTGGTGCCTGGCACATCCTCTCTTCAAAGCTGAAATCCCTTTCCAGATTGGAGGCGTCCTTGGCTGAAGGCCAGGCAGTCTTTGTCCCTCCGTAACTAGGAGCTTATGACTTTGGAACTCAGCCCAGTCCACCTTGGGTCAGCTCTGCTGTCCCTGAACTGTTATGGATGCCATCTAAGACTGCACGGTCTCTACCAATAACCACCTCACATGTTTGAATGCACATTGGATTTCTACCGCTAAATCCCTTAAGTTCTTAGGTTTCTTTTATTAAACATGTGATGTAGCCACAAAGAGAGCTTATGTCATTCAGACTGCATGAATAGAGATACACCACTTCGGTCAAGGGAAGTGATCACCCAATCCTCTTCAAACCTATCAGGCCACATTATGGCATTATTTTCAGTTCTGATGGCATGCTTGGAAATGTATCAGTAAACTGAGGTATATTCAGAGGCTGCAGGGTGATCAAGATGGTGAAGGACCTTGAGAGCTTATTTTCTATTAATTTATTCAATTCAATCATTTTCTTATTTATCGACCAACAAACCAAATTTATGAAATGCTTATTGGATTGAAATCACTATGAGGGAAATAAAGTGAGGATCTTTAGTTGACAAAAACAGAACTAACTCTAGCTAGTTAAGCAGAAAAAGGAATTTACTAAGGCAATGAGAGTGCTCAGAGAATTTCTGGGAGGGTCAGAAAGTCAAGTTTAGAGGTGAGGGTCAAAGTCTAAGACTACTCCAGTGGAGACTGCACTGCTATCTCACAAGGCACAGGCATCAGAACTTGGCCCCCTGCTATAACATGGATGACATGTACACCCTCTACACTTGTTGCCTGTGAAGGTTGGGGCTCTGCTACTGCCCTTAACAGAATAGAATCCATGTGGCACATTTTTCTTCATTCCGCTTCCTTCCAAGTCAACGTCTCATGCATATGTGACTGAATAAATAAGTCTAAGTCATATGCAAGGAAGGTTAGGAAAGTGAATTTCTGTCTTCTATCTTGGAGAAATATAGATTCATAGGTGGGAAATTCTCTAAACATAGGAGAAGTAAACAGAGGTACTCAGGACCCCAAAGCACACCAAATGCCAACAACAATGAGATTACTAGACTGCAAGCTCTATGAGGAAAGATACTGTGTCTTATTCAAACAACATGGTGTTTGGTCTGAAATTAGATAGATCTTGTATGAATCCCGACAAGTCCACTTCTTAGCTCGCTGTGACTTTGGGTTGTTGTTTAATCTGGATCTCAATTTCCACAATTGTAAAAAGAAGAAAATAATACCTACCTTGCATCATGGAGATCATGGTAAAAGCTTCTAAAGCACAGTTCCTGCCTATAAATGAAAGTTTTCCCCCAATATCTTTATATCCCCATTACCAAGGATGGAGCCTGGTACATGGTGTTCAATTTTTCTAAATGTGGGAATATTTGTGAAAGTCATGATATTTCAGTTCAACAAAAATATATCAGTGGGTAGGTAACATGTAAACCCCAAAATACTAAAACCCAAGATGGAACAACTTAGATCCACCGTGGATGGGAAGTCAGTATCCTCAAGGTCCTGATGCCTGCTTTATTAGCAGAAACTAGGAGTGGCCTCAACTCATACTTAGTCTTGCTGTCTTACTCCTGTAAGTGTGACTCAGTGTGCACTTGGTCAAAGGTAAAATTACCTTCATTAATCCTTCTTCTTCTTTCTGCTGTATTCAGTTGGATCTACTAAATATTTCCTGACAGCAGACCAACTCAGATTATCTGGGAACACGTTTTATAACCAATTCCATGGTGGACAAGCCGCAGGCTGGGGAGCTTAATAGCAGAAGGATGGTCAAAACACAGGAGAAACTTCTCTACATCAAACAGTTCGCAGATGACACAACTTTGAAAGCCTCCAGGCTCAAATCATGGAGGGAGTTATTCCCTGGCAGTCTAGTGGTTAGGACTTGGCACTTTCACTGCCGGGCCCAGGTTCAATCCCTGGTTGAGGAGCTAAGATCCCACAAGCTCCATGGTATGGCCAAAAAAAAAAAAAAAAAAATTGTGGAACAATGGGATTTCAACCAACTGTGTGTCAAGATGTCTGCATGTATCCAACATTGCTTCCTGCAGGTGGTCTTGAAGCCCAGGTCTGGTGGCAGTAAGGTGGCCCAGCCCTGGGAATAGTGGCAAGACTGTGCAATCTTCAAAGGTGCACTTGTGTCCAGCCCTCATCAGCAAGTATGACTCTCAAATATTTGCTATTTTGGGAAATCCTATGTTGGGAAAATAGTTCATATTAATCACTGCAGACACTGGGATTTCAGGGAGCCGTAATAGCCACCCCCTCACACTTGGTGGCCAATAGAGTTGTCAAGTTCATATTGGCAAATAAAGACATTCAACGAACAATGAAGATTATAAAACTACCATCTGCTCTACCATCATTACATCAGAGAAAGGACCTTTAATCACTCCCAAAGTTGGGAGGCATACTCTTACAATGAAGTATGGTCCTAACCAAGTGAGGAAAGTTAGCCAATTTGCAGTGAAATGAGTATGTCTTGCTCTTCTTTTTGTCCTTTCCCTGGGGAGCAGTGAAAACTTTGTCACCGTCCGGAAGTTAACTGCAGATGGAAATTTGAGAACCACTGTTCTGAGCATCAGGCTGGGTATTTACTTCCCCAGATACTCTATCTTTTGATTGAACCAGGCACCAAAGATCCACAATGAAGCCAAAACTAACTCGGCCTTCTCAGAATTGACTCAGCTGTGCTTTGCTGGTATCCAGGTTTGTTACAAGAAACCACTTACACAGACCTTGCTATTGCACTTGCTGCTACATTTTCAATGCAGCTGTTGCCTATAATATCTCTCAGTGGTTCCCAAGTGAAATTCCACTGGAGAAATTTCTTTTCCAGTTGAAAGTAAAAAAGATCGCTGTCTCTCCAGTAGCATGGATATGCTATTTACTTTTTCTGATAATGAGAACAATTGAACTTCTTGAGTTGCCCTTTTTTTTGCCCTGGGCACTAGGAAGCTCAGCATTTACTTGAATGTGTGCACATAGCTGCTGAATGACCCTGTACTTCTAAATGGGAAAGAGGTGACCCCTCAAGTTACCCAGAAAGCTGAGTTTGGAGAGTACAAGGTTTTTAGTAGCAATTCATTAAAAATTAAACCTAACAAAACTTCTTCACACAGACAAATCCATCCCACTAAAGAAAGCAAAGAACTCCCCCAAGTTTATACTTGGGGCCACCTCGTATGAATGTGCCAGTCATCACAGCACAGGTGTGCAGGTAAAGGGTCAAGTGGATGCTCAGCAGATCAGGTGCTCTGGGGTGGGGTCTGCTTCTGACCAGAGAAAGGGGCCCTTCTCGCTAATTAACACCGAGATGCAGAACCAGCCAGGAGTGCCTCTGCCGGCACTCATGCACGATCCATTCGTGTATGTGTATTTCATCCCAGCATTTGCTCCTCTGGTGTCAGACTGCCTCATGTAAGGATCTCATGATCTGTGAACAGGGAACTCTTGTAAGCTGTCTTTGGCTTTGCACTGTGTGAGGCCGAGCTACATCTCTGCTTCTGTGGACTTCGGACAAACAACAGAGCTTTGCCTGAGTGAAATCTCCAACTACTTTTTTTTCTCCCATCTAGGCTCTAGCAGAGAGGCCAAGGCAAGAAACAAGAGAGCTACCAAAAGCAATGAAAAATTGTTAGAACTTTTGACTGATTGGTGCCGCCAATTTCCCGCAACATGCCAGATGTACAGCTTCTTACTGTATGTAGTTACATATGTGTCCTTTGCATAAAGCCTCTCTGGCTAAACCTCAATCCCTGACTATTATATATTCTGAATAAAAGTGAAACATCTCAGCATTTGCAAAAATTCAAGATTTATCAACATATTGAGTTTTACTAAGTCATGAATCCTTGATTTGTATTCATGGTGCCTTTGCATATTCATAGCCCTCTTTAGCCAAAGATCTTCAATATTCATTTACTATGGAGTGGTAAGTATATATTATTCAACTCCATTTACCAGTGGGTAAACTGATGCCCAACGCAAGGCCTGATCAGAGACGCCCAATAGAGAGCAAGATGCTCTTCGCCCGCAGACAGCTCGCCCCAGCTGCCTCCCTCCAGAAATAAAGGCCCACGGCCTGCTTGTGATTCTCACTTCTAAAGCATCAGGGGAATCAGGATTTTTCCTTCTGGATTTGTTGGAATGTCTTGGATAGAGTTTTCTCTTAAAGTACATGGGACAAAAGGATGGCCCAGGGAAGTGAAAAACAGCCTTCTTCCAAATTGCTTTGAATCCGTGATGCCAAAGGTTAATTGACCAGATTAGCTCCTTCTAAACCTGGAGGAGAACAGGTAAAGTGAATAATTCATTTGCTTCAATAACCAATTAATGGCATTGATTGGGCTGTAAGGTTTCTGTCTCTCCCACTTTCATTAGAGAAACAGAGGTCAATTTTCTTAATACCGTCCTTTAATGCAATCTATTCCTATATAGTCTAAGTAATTTATTGGAGATTATAACTACAGATTTACCAGGTGCTGATTGAAGAGGAGTTTACAACATAAAAAAAATATTTGTGGCTTAATTTAGAAAACTGTAAGAGAAGAAATCAAAATGATCCCTTGAAAGTAACTGGCTTCCAATACACATGACAAAAGAATGTCGACTTATGATTATTTTTGAAACTGTGCAAATATGTATAAAACATTTGTCTATGGAGATTATATTTTGCAATAAAGGTTTTTTTCAAAGAATGCCTTGTGTGATATTGAAAGGAGGACCATCTAAAATGTTCTTTATTGGGAAAAATGACTACCCAGCTCCCTAAAGCGTTTACTTGAAAGCTGGTGTCAGAGAGCTCAGTCTCCACTCCCCCCCAAAAACAAAAAAAAAAGTGTAATTGCTGAGAATTTCAAAGACACCAATGCCTGTTTTTATCCAAATGTGTTGCCCTTTAGACGGCAAGAGTGTGATGAGTAGCTTTATTGGTGGTTTTTATTACTAATAAGCACATAATGTAAACTGAGCTCATAGCAATCTACAACAAAGCTCTCCAATAGAACTTTCTGCAGGGATGGAAATGTTCTACATCTGTGTTGCCTAATAGCCCCTCACACATGTGTAGAGTTGCCAGATTGAGCAAAAACAAAACAAAGCCCCAAAATGTAAAGAAGCAGGGCACCTAGTTAACTTGAATTTCAGATAAACAGCAGACAATTTTAAGTATACATATGTCCCATGCAACATTTGACTCAATGTTAGCTATTATTGTTGCTGAAAATTATTATCGATTTATTTGCTTGTGTTTGACTGGAAAGCAATCTATAGCCATCAAGCGCAAAAGGCAGCAAAGTCAAGTTCTTTGAGGTGATTAAAAAAAACAAACTGTGAAATCGAAGCCCTACAACTTGGAATAGGATGGATCTTATTTTCTCCTGGACTCTGTCGGCTTTCACTATTTAGTAGCCAAAACTGTGGCTAGAGACCAAGGTGCATCTTTAAACATTTCTTTTTTTCAGCATCAAACTACAATTTCCAGGATATCTCAATTTATGCAAACAGGTATGTCTCCTGAAAAGTTTCCTTAAATCAGTTTTACCTGCATCAAATAATTCAGGACTTACTCCCTGTTTAAAGGAATATTGTGTGTGTGAGAGAGATATGTAGGTAGATAAATACATAGATGATAGATATAGATAGATAGATAGATAGATAGATAGATATGACAAGTTATCATATATAACAAATAATCAACCCCATCATTTAAAACATTTTCGATATCCATATTTAATTTCTTTGACGTGTAGTGTTTCCATGAATGCCTGGGCAGGGAACAGATGGCAGATACAAAGAGTTTAACCAAGATGAGGTTAACGAAGGCCCTGTCTACAAAGGTGTGGCTATCCTTAAAGGAACCAGGAAGGGATGTTTGGCACCCCAGGGATTAGCAACAGAGGCAGCTGTTACTACAAGTCAGTCTGGAGGAGGCAGAAGGTGGAAAGGTAAGAGGGGCTGCACAGCAGGATCTGTGGTCTCAGAATATTGAAGTCCTTCAGAACCACAGCAAGGTAAGGGCATAAAACCACCTCTTCTCTCCAAGTTCCAGCCTCCTGTCCGTTCTTCCCATTGGCCCCAAACAACCTGAATCCAGAGCCAAAGGGTCCTGGTGATGAAACAACAGATGTCAGCCTCTGGGACATGGAACAGAGAATGGAGAGTGAGGGATAGATTCGAGAGCCATGTAGAGAATAACCAGCATACTGGGTACACATGATCTGTCTTTAAAACTCAAATCACATGTTCATGAACATTATGGACAAAGACTACCTTTTCTTCTTGTGTATGAGTTTTTACTACTGAGTCTGGAAATTTTATGCAAAATTAAGTCAGTCTTAGAATGTCTAGTCAGTTTTGTACATATGAGGAGGGTTGAATGTTGGAGTCAAATTATTTATATGGAACACAGACAAGAATTTTGCCCTAAAGTTGTATTGTGTGTGATACATGTATTAACCACACTAAAAGCAACTATTTTCACATGTTGCAATATATCAAGATAAAAGTTCTCTATCTTGATCTCAGGCTCATGTGCATACACTCTCTCTATTCAGAAGAACCAGATGGTTAAAATGAAGCCAATTCTCATAGTAATTGGTGGTTTCTTGTAAGATTTTATTGGGGGGTAAGGGAATATCTAATTTGTTTATGGAAGTTTATGTTACTGAATGCTGCTATCTTTCTCATTGTATAGTAAAGGAATATTTTTAAAAATTAATGAAGAACTATTTTCTTTGTCAGGAACTATTATAGATATTAGATTAAAAAAAGAAGGGGCCATGCATCATTGTAATAAACTTTTCAAAATTTGAGCCATTAAGAAAATTTACCCTGGAAAAATAGGACATTCCTTTTTGCATATTTGCTTCCAGAGACACACTTCTCATTTTATCAGGTTTTCCTTTAGAAATCATAATTCCAAATGGTCCTCAAAATGCCCCCTCTGTAATGGAAATGCTATGGTTCACGTATTTAGGGTGGAAGGATTAAATGCAAGGGGGCCAGGTATAAGACCTTTGGCAATTTATTTAACCTTTCAGTGTATTCACTTACCCATCTTTAAAATGGTTATAGTCATAGTTTCAATCTCATTGAGTTGTGAGGATTTAATAAGTTAATATATTCCCTGCATGCGGTACTTGCTCAAATGTTAGCTATTATTGAAAAATTATTCATTTATTTCACTTGTGTTTGGGTAGAAAGGAATCTATGAATTTCTATTGCAAAGGGCAACCGAATAGAGTTCTTTGAGGTGGCAACAGAAATAACAATAAATCAGAGCCCTGCAGCTTGAATAGGATATGTCTTAAGAGATTACCTACTCTAGCCACTAGAGCCAGAAAAGTTCAGCAGGTCACTTATAGTCTCTTAACCAAAATCCAGGGCCCTTCTTCTTACTGCAATGCTCGTTCCATTCCTCCACCATGCTGCCTTTCCAGAGCATGCTGGGGCCCGCTCAACCCAGCTTGCTGATCGTTACATATCTGGGAACGTTGTGAGCTAATTTTTAAAAATTAAATGATATAAACAGAATTAAATGAATTATATTAAAGTGAAGGTTATAAATATTCAAAAGTTGTCACTGCATAGTTATTCTCCAACCCGTTACTATTGTTTACGCTCTTGAGGTTATTTACATCCGTGTGTGCTGGAAACACTATAGAATGATGTGCTACTCTGCGTGTCTTCCCAACTCCACGTGCAGTGATGTCATGCTGGTAGCTCAAATCTGGCCGTGGTGGCAATGTTTGTAGCCTGCGAATTGGCAGATGATACAAATCAGCACCCCCCTCTTTTTGGGGGGAGTTAGTTGTTAAATACTTACCAGTACACCATTGGTTGGACACTGGTCATTTTTGTTAGTGCAAAAGTGGGATCGTAGGTATTAAGTTGAACTGAACTTGTTAAAAAGCTAGGCTGGATAGATGATTTCAGGGCAGTAAAATGCACAGAATGGGAAATTGATTTTAGCTGTTAATGAATTCTAATGAACAGCAATGGTAGAATACTGATCTCCTGATGTAAATTGATCCCTTATAGCAGGCTGTTTAGATCAATGGGTGAGGTACTAATGAGGAAATCAAGGGTTTTTTTTTGGTTTTTGTCTGGGGAAGGGATTGCCAGGGCTCTGTCTAAAGACAGCACACACCAGAGAGCAGTGACAAGGAAGGTTCGGAGTGACCAGAGTCCCTCGACACCATTCACTCCCTGTAGTTCCCATGGAAGCGTAATTCACAGAAATCCTGTGCCACCTACTAGGAGAGAAGCAAGAAAATGGCTGAGGCCATTAGATCTGTTGCCTTGAGCAGCTGGTCTCGGGGTAGGACTTGTAGTTTCTCACCCTCACCTGGAGCCTCTCCTGAAACAAGAGTGTCTTCCCTTTCATTGTGGAAAGGAGATCCAGCTTTAGCCAGGAACATCGAGACCCTTAATTTCATGCTATGTCAAATTAATTACCTTGTTTGTCTTTATTTACTTTCTATCATTGCTGGGTCCTGGAAAGTGTTTTCCAATCTCTCATCATCCCCCTTGGTAGGACAGGATCTCTGAGAACCATTCACAGATGTTGTTAAGCGAGTGTGTGTTGTTTTTAATCCACAAACAAACGTTTTTGTTGTTGTGAGTCCATGCCTCATCTTTTAAATGTTTTTCTTCAGATTTTCTGTCTGTAACTTGAGTGAGGTCAGGATGGAAACATCAGCCAGGGGTGTGAGACGGACGAGGGGACAGATGTGTCTGGTAGGCAGATCTAGAAAGGCTAGTGAATTAAAATAACTGAATGGCTCCAAAGCCACCAACTGGGAAGCAGCACAGAATCAAGGAGATTTGGCTGCAACAGCAGGACTTCAGCCTTGAGATGGGTGCACAGGCCCGAGTCCAGCCCTTGGGAAAAGAAGTCAGGACAAGGCAGGGTCTAAAGGTGGGACTGGATCAGTGGCGGGGAGGTTGATTATGCTAGCCTATGTCCTGAAACTTGAATTTTAATGTTTGAATCCTCCATGATGTTTAAAAGCTCTATGTACCTCAGTTTCCACAAGTATAAAATGGGAATAATTTGCCTACATTATAGGGTTAGAATTAATACATGTAAAAAGCGCTTTTGACAGTGACTGATTTTCAACAAGACTGCCAACAGTACACTATGGGGAAAAGATAGTCTCTTCAATAAGTAGTATTGGGAAAACTGGATAGCTACATGCAAAAGAAAGAAATTGGGCCCTTTTCTTACACTGTACACAATCAACTTAAAACAGATGAAAGACTTAAACATAAAACTGAAACCATAAAACTCAGAAAAAAAAGTAGGAAAATTCTTGACATTGGCCTAGGTAATGATTTCTTGGATACGGCACCAAAAGTACAGGCAGCAAAAGCAAAAATTGGACAAGTGGGATTACGTCAAACTAAATTGCGTTTGCAAAGCAAAGAGACATATCAACAAAATGAAAAGGCAACCTACAGGATGTGAACAAATATTTGAAAATCATATCTGATAAGGGTTAACGTTCAAAAAATATAAGAAACGCCTACAATTCAATAGCAAAAAGACAACTCAGTTTTAAAAATGGGCAAAGGAGGGACTTCCCTGCTGGACCAATGGTTAAGACTCTGCACTCCCAATGCAAAGGACCTGAGTTTGATCCCTGATCCAGGAACTAGATTCTGCCTGTGGCAATGAAGATCCTGCATGCCACAACTAAGACCTGGCACAGCCAAATAAATAATTTTTTAATGGGCAAAAGAATTGAATAGATATTTCTCCAAAGAAGACATACATGGCCAACAGGAAAATAAACAGGTGCTCAACATTATTGAACATAGGGGAAATGCAAATTAAAACCACAACAAGATATCACTTTGCACTTGTTGGGATGGCTATTACCAAAAAAAAAAAAAAGTTAACAGAGTGGCAGGGATGTGGAGAAAAGGGAGTCCTTGTACACTGTTGTTGGGAAAGTAAATTGGTGCAACCACCATGGATAACAGTATGATGTTTTCTTAAAAAATTAAAAATGGAATTACCATATGATCCAGCAATTCCACTTCTGGGAATATATATCCAAAAGAATTGAAATAATTATCTCAAAAAGATGTTTGTACTTCTATGTTGATTGCAGCATTATTTACAATTGCCAAGACATGGAAACAACCTAAATGTCCATAAATGAATGAATGGATAGAGAATATGGTATATATATACAATAGAATATTACTCAGCCTTAAATGAAGGAAATCCTGCCATTGCAGCAACATGAATGACTGGAGGACCTTATGCTAAGTGAAATAAACCAGACATAGAAGGACAAATGCCATAAAAATTCATTTGATTAAAGTAGTTAAATGCATACAAGCAGAGGGTGGAATGGTTGTTGCCAGGGGGTGGGGGTGGGGAGGAAACAAGGAGGTATTGGCCAAAGGGTACAAAATTTCAATTATACAAGATGAAAAAGTCCTAGACACCTACAGTACAGCATAGTGCCTACAGTTAACAATGCTGTATTGTGTATCTAAAATATGTTCAGATTTGATATTCAGGTTGATCTTATGTTAAGTGTTTATTGCAAATAATAAGATACAGAGAGAAAACTTTTGAAAGTGAGGGATAGATTTTTGGCATAGATTGTGATGATGGTTTCACGGGTATATACTTATCTCTAAACTCACTAAGCTGTACGCATTAAATGGATGTCAATCATGGATGTCAATCATGGATGTCAATTTCTGGATGTCAATCATGCCTAAATAAAGTGTTCTTTTAAAAGACAAAAAAGATCTCAATAAATGGAAAGGTATTCCATGTTCATGACTAGGAAGATTGAATATTGTCAAGATGTCAGTTCTTCCCAAATTGATCTATAGATTTAACACAATCACAGTCAAAATTCTAGAAAGCCACTTTGTAGATATTGACAAACTGATTCTAAAGTTTATAAGGAAAGGCAAAAGGCCCAGAATAGCCAACACAACACTGAAGGAGGAGAACAAAGTTGGAGGAGTGACACTACTTGAATTTAAGCTTTGCTATAAGCCTACAGTAAATCAGGACAGTGGGATAATGACAAAAGGATAGATGAATAGGTCACAGAACAGAATGCAGATCCCAGAAAGAAATTAACACAAGTACAGTCAAATGATCTTTGACAGAGGAGCAAAGTCAAGTTAATGGAGAAAGGACAGTTTTTTCAACAAATTGGACATCCACATGCCAAAAAAAAAAGACAAAGAAAAGAAAAATGAACTAAGACACAGACCTTACACCTTTCACAAAAATTAACTCAAAACAGATGATAAACCTAAGTGGTAACATAAAACTACAAAACTGCCAGAAGATGACACCAGAGAAAATCTAGGGGACCTTGGGTTTGGTGATCAGTTTTTAGATACGGCACACAAATCATGATCCATGAAAGAAAAAAAATTGATAAGTTGAATTTCGTTGAAATGAAAAGCTTCTGCTCTGTGCAAGACACTATTAGGGGAGGGTGGGGGGGAATCGAGGGAAGGAGGGAATACAGGGATATGTGTATAAAAACAGATGATTGAACTTGGTGTACCCCCCAAAAATAATAAATAAATTAAAAAAAATAAATGAAACATTATATAGCCATTGAAATAAATTCTCTTTTGCATTAAAAAAAAAGACACTATTAGGGGAATAAAAAGACAAACCGCAGAAAGGGGGAAAAGATTTGCAGAACAAATATTGGTAAAGACTTGTATCCAAAATAAAATAATTCTTAAGACTCAATAATAGGACAACAAACAACCCAAATAGAAAATAGTCAAAAGAGTTGAATAGACACTTCATCAAAGAAGATATACAGATGACAAATAAGCATGTGAGAATATGCTTCACACGTGTTATTAGGGAAATGCAAATTAATACAACAGTAAGATACCGCTACACACCTATTAGAATAGCCAAAATCCAAAACACTGATCAAATGTTGGTGAGGGTGTGTACAAGAGCTCTCATTCATTGCTGATGGGAGTACAAAATGGTACAACCACTTTGGAAGACAGTTTGACAGCTTCTCATAAAGGTAAACATAATCTTACAGTATGTCTGATCCTAGGTATTTACGCAAATAAGTTGAAAACACGTCCACACAAAAACCTGCACCAGAGAGTTTATACCAGCTTTATACATAATTACCAAAACTTGGAAGCAACCAAGATGTCCTTTAATAAGTGAATGGATAAACAAACTGTGGTACATCCATACAGTGAAATCTTATTCAGTGATAAAGAGAAATGAGCACAAATCATGAAAAGACATATAGGAAATCTAAATGCACGTTGCTAAGGGAAAGAAAGCAGTTTGAAAGGTCTGTCTCCTGTAAGGTTTCAACTATATGATATTCTCAAAAAGGCAAAACTATGAAGATAGCAAAAAGATCAGTGGTTGCCAAGAGTTCAAAAGAAGGAAGGTACGAAGGATTAAATGGACATTTTTAGTATAGTAAAACTATTCTGTATGACACTGTAATGGTGGATCAGGACATTAGGCATTTGTCAAACCCCACAAAACTGTACAATGCAAAGAGTGAACCTTAATGTAAACTATGAACTTTAGTTCCTGATAATGTATTGATATTTATTCCTTAATTGTAACAAATGAACCACACTAATGCAAAATGTTAATGATAGGGGAAACTGTGTACCGGAGGACAGTATATAAAAACATATCTGATCAATTTTTCTGTAAATGTAAAACTGCTTGAAAGAAGTCTATTATTTTCTCAAGAAATGTGTCTATTTCATAAATGAGAAATCTGAGGCCCAGGACATAGAGAAATTAAGTAGCTTGACAAAGCCACTCTGGGAGAAATTACAGTGGAAGTAGGTTATCCAGAGAAGAACTCAGGAGCAGAGCCTCAAAACTAGGAGCCAGTTGTCCTAATCTAAGTGCAAACTCAGGGCTTAAAGAAACTGAGCAGAGGCTTTTTATTAAATAGGTATATTCTGTTGTTACGTGAATGGGGGTCCCAGAAACTATTTTAACAAGCACTCCCAGTGATCCCGATATGCACTAATGCTTGAATGACTGTCCTGGGCTACTGATGGGGAGTCAGGAATTGAGGCAGAGGTGGAGCCAGGCTGGGCTTGACAGTATGAGCAAGAAGATGGAGCTCCTTGTGGACGCCTGTCTGCTCCAAGAGACCCCTCCTGCACATTACCTGGAGTGGCTGAGCTTGCCTGGCCTGGGGAGATGCCTGTAGAAGGTGTTAGGATAGAATGTGTCCCCTTCCAGGTGCAAAAACTCATCTATGGAGTTTAGGAGAAAAACACTCATTTTAATCCCATTTCTTTGCATTGAGACTAAGAAATACACTGTACCTGTCTTCATCTTCATGACTTGGTATTCAAAGGAGGAATCTGTCATTCATTTACCATGTATTTATTAGCTACTGTATGCCAGGCATTATTTAGGCTCAGGGATACAGCAGGAACAGACTGTACTGGTCTCATGGAGACTTCATTCTCAAGGGGTCAGACAGGCAAATAATTAACAGATTTTCTTTTCTTAAATATGGCATTTCTAGGTTCCTTGCCTCTCATAAAACTTGTATTTTTGCATCTCTCCTGAAGTGTATGTGAGGAACCTCACAGGAGACTTCCTCCCTCAGTCATGCCGTGTAAATGTACCACATTGTTCTGTAGATCTGGGGTGAGCAGATGTCCAGCATCTTCCATGCAGAGAAGAATTATGTGCTTGAGTTGCTGCTGAATCCATTCCCCATGTGATGAAGAATGTACATTTCATATCGTTTTCAATCTTAAAGGACAAAAAAAGGAAAAGAAAATAAACTACACAAAAATAACTGCATGACATCAGGTGAAGGATTTAAATTCACCCAAACAAGGAAATTACAAATGAAGTCCAAATATTCAGGACCACACTGCCTTTTGAGCCACACTGATGTGTTACCAGAATTCTTTCTTCACCTGGTGTTTTCTTGGCTTGTCATTTTGACACTCAGCAACTTAGTCACTACTCAGGGAGAAATGATCTCCCTTCCCACAGGTTGTCCTGTTTTCTTTGCTGGAATTGGTATTTGGAATTTTGACTAAGCAACTTCAAACAGAAGGGTTTGTTTGTTTCAGCTTTGTCTGAAAGTTGATCTTCTTTATTAAAGGTTGCGGCACTGCAAAAAAGATCATAATTGATTTCAATAATGTTTTAAAAATATCTCCACTTTAAAAGAAAATCAAAGAAAACTAAGGGGTAAACTCCAAAAGAAAGGAAGCTCCTAGGGAAATTATAGAGGGAGCTCAAACCCTTGAACTTTGTACCACTATGTACTGGAGTCTATCAGGAACTGCCAGTTGAAAGGCTGCTTTAGCAAAGAGAAACCAAGATATCTTTTTTCCCTATTATTATAATTTTCTCCCCCTGACTTGCTAAATCTACTCAAACTAGCCTTTCCAAAGCTCTAAATCAGCAGCTTTCAAACTTGACTGCATTTAGAACCCTATAGGGAGCTTTTTAAAATCCCAGTGTTCAGGCCATACTCCAGATGAATTATATCAGGATTTCTGAGGATGGGATCTGGGCATTAGCATTTTTAAAGCTCTCCAAATGATCCAATGGGCAGCCAAGTTTGAGATCTAGCGCTCTAAGCAATTGGTTAATAAGCCTCCTGTTAGGCAGCCGTTTGCCGATACCAAAATAATCATCCTGAGTCAGAGAAGGATGAGTGACAGAATGTAACCCATCTAGCTTTTCTTACCTTCCCATCTGAGAGAGAGACAAAAAAGGAAAAGAAGGCTCAAGAGAGATTTGACACTATCAAGAGAAAAGAAACAAATTTTAATGTACTTGATAAATGTTGAGCAGAAAGTGAGTCAATTGGGTTTTTTTCTCTGTAAGATTGTATGTCAGTCATACTAAAGGGAAGAAACTAGGAGACTGTGAAGATGAATTAACGTTCAGGCTGATAAGATTACTTAGCAAACCAAGAGTGACAGTGTTGGAACATATCCTTTATCCACTGTAGGCACAAGTCTTACCACGTAGACAAGGTGGAGTGGGGGCGGGGCGGAGGGGGTGGGGAGGAGTAGTACATTGCTGATGGGTGGCTCTGGGCCTGCTTCTGTCAAGTTCAAGGTAAAGACCCAGGAAAAAAAAATTCCAAAGTTTTTCTAATTGAGGTATTCATGGAAGTAAGTGAAAGAATATTTGTGTAAGTAGTAGTTTTCCTAGTACTTGGTGGTGGACTATGGGGGGCATGTTATTATTAAAGCTAATAAAAGGAAAAGGAAATGGTGGTAGTGTTAAAGCACTGAATATTTTGTAGTGCTTGATATTCCTGACAGGTAGATATTATTTTCACTACATCTCCAGTTGGTAAACTGGGTACAGAGATACTTGGGGCTTTTTTCAGGGTAGCAGCTGATGGGAGAATAACTGAGTCTGACTCTGAGTTCAGTGGCATCCACAGCATAATGTGAGCACTCATTATGTGGTTATAGCCCCAAGGGCCCTTTTGGAGAAAGTGTGTTTTTGACTCCTCAAAGTATTACTTCTGATGCCCCATCTAAGAGATGAGCACGACTGGCTCCCTCAGTGAATTTCTATTTTGTCCTTAGAGCAGATGATGAATGAGAAGTGATTTTCTGATCTTTTTGGATAATCTGGACTTAAAACTCACAGATTCGCCAGAGGCAGGATTATTTAATCAGGATAGGCATAATTGATGGTAACTCTTCATTTTGTCTCCAGAAAAAAATGTCTCAAGAAAGAAAAAGTGATTTAAATGGAGTCAGAGACAGGACTCCAGATTCTGCCCAAGTCACTGTCTACGCTTCTTATCTGTCTTCCGGGTCAACACCCTGATAATGTGCCTAGAGAGTCAGGGCAGTGAAACAGTTAAAATGTAGACTGTTCTCTGTTGGAATCCTAGTGCTTCCTTTTACCGGCTGTTAGGCCACAAGCAAGTTCTGACATCACCCGAGCATCAGTTTCTTCATCCATTAAATGAGAAACGTATGATAGTTTTGGACATGAGTGCCCAGTATTGGGCATGGCACTTTGGTTGAGTAGGCATTCAACCAATGCCAGGTGTTCCTGCTGTTTGGTTGGATTTTATTGTTCCTATTTAAAGAATCTTTCCTCAAGTTGTACTGCCAATAAATGTAGTATTTCCGTGTGATAGAGTTAAATAGACTCAGATTTACCCTGATGGATCACCAGAGACCTGGAACTGTAAGATACTTGGTGTGCAACTGTGCATTTGTTGTAAGTTTCATTTTGAGCCCTTTATCATAAGGAGAATGGTAGTTTGACTAACAACTATAGTTGATCTGAAATCAAAATCAACTCTCTGGGTGCTTTTAAGTACAAATTATCAAATGATGTTGAAAATAACCTCTGACTGGCTCACTAAGAGTTTAAAAAGGAAGTACTTCAAATCAATGGAAAGAGTAAAAACACCACCAAATGACAAGCAGGATTTTTGTTGGTACTTATTGTATATATGTGTATGCTGACCGGTCACCCCACAGAGGTCAAGGCTGCCTGGTTGAGAATGAGAGCTGCCAATCTAATCAGGAAGTATCCAAGCATCTTTGTTACAGCATTTAGCTTTATCCTATATCACACAAGAGGTGGAAACATCTAGCAGGGGGGGAATTGTGCAGTGCTGAAGAATATGGGGCTTTGGATTCTACAAACCAGGGCTCAAGCTCTGCCGCATTTACTCAACCTCTTTATCTTGAGCAACTGACTTATTTCTTCTGACTTTATCTATTCATCTCCAAAAATAATAGTACCTACTTCAACAGACCAATGTGAGGCTTAAATGAAATGAGGGACATAAACTGTTTGGTACGGTGGGTGGCATATGGTGCATGTTAGCTCTTATGGTTGTTATTATAATCATTATTATTATTAGATCCAGGGACTCTTTCCAGAGCAGAGGAGGTTCAGGGAAAAGGAAATGTAAAAATTACTCAAAAAGAGGAAAACTGAGCTGAATGTATATTAAAATATACTCCAACCAGCTTGGCATAGTAATTTGACATAGGTTGTGATGTGAATGTGTGTCTTTGTATATTTTCACCACACTTTCCGTTTGTCTTTTTTTTTAACCAAGAACTACTTTCACCTTAGAAAATTATATTAAGTTTGACCATCATAGAAAGATCAAAGACCTACCTAAGTGATCTCTTATAACTCTGTAATAGCTAATTACTAATAAAACTAAAATGAACATGTAATAGAAGATTGTTGCATCCTTTCCTTGCTTTCCTTTTGGAACTTTAGTTTGTAATGTATATAAAAATATTTTCATGAGATGTCTACTTCTCCTCACGTGCACAGCACATCTAAAGAAACCATGATAACACTGCAGACAAATTCCGGTCTAGTTGCTGAAGTCAGGTTGGCTATTGGCTGGAATTCTTATGTGCAGCCTCACATGTCTAAAGGGAGGGGTCCTGAGGTCAGGAACGAAGCAGGGGCAAGAGGCCATGACAGCTGCCAGGAACACCTCCCATTCCAAGTTGTGTTGGTTTCTAAGGGCTACCTAACAAATATCACAAACTGAGTGGCTTAAGACAACAGAACTCTGAAACCAAGGTGTCAGCAGGGCCACACTCCCTCTGACATGGAAAGGCGAATCCTCCCTTGCCTCTTCCTAGCTTCTGGTGATTTGCCAGCAATCTTTGGCATTCCTTGACTTGTAGATGTGTCATCCAATCCTCTGTCCTCACATTAATGTTCTCCCTGTGTCTTTTCATAGTCTTCCCTCTGCGTGTGTCTCTATATCCAAAATTTCCCCTTTTATAAAAAGGGAACTCTCCTGCACTGTTGGTGGGAATGTAAGTTGGTACAGCCACTATGGAAAACAATTTGGAGGTTCCTTAAAAAACTACAAATAGAACTACCGTATGATCCAGTAATCCCACTCCTGGGCATATACCCAAAGAAAACCATAATCTGAAAAGAAACACGTACCACAGTGTTTATTGCAGCACTATTTACAATAGCCAGGACATGGAAGCAATCTAAATGCCCATCAACAAATGAATGGATAAAGAAGATGTGGCATATATATACAATGGAATATTACTCAGCTATAAAAAGGGATGAGATGGAGCTATATGTAATGAGGTGGATAGACCTAGAGTCTGTCATACAGAGTGAAGTAAGCCAGAAAGAGAAAGACAAATATTGTATGCTAACTCACATATACAGAATCTAAAAATGGTACTGATGCACTCAGTGACAGGACAGGAACGGGGACGCAGATGCAGAGAATGGACTGGAGAACTCGAGGTTTGGGAGGGCGGGGGGTGAGGGAGAGGCTGGGACGAAGTGAGAGAGTAGCATGGAAATATATATACTACCAACTGTAGAATAGATAGCCGGTGGGAAGTTGCTGTATGACAAAGGGAGTTCAGCTCGAGGATGGGTGATGCCTTACAGGACTGGGACGGGGAAGGTGGGGGGGAGTCGAGGGAGGGAGGGAATATGGGGATTTGTGTATAAAAACAGATAATTAAACTTGGTGTACCCCCCAAAAAACAATAAAAAAAAAAAAAGGACACCTGTCATATTGGATTAGGTTCACCAAATTAGACTTCATTTTAACCTGATTAGTTCTGTAAAGATCCTATTTCTAAATAAGGTCACATTCTGAGGTATTGAGGGTTAGGGCTTCAACATATCTTTTTAAAAATGATTTCTTTGGAGGGATGTATTTTATCCCATAATACCAGGGAGCCTCATATTTAGACTAGATGGATTTCTGAGGCTCTACATCTAGTTATGGCAATTGAGGGAGGACAGCAGACATCAGACAAATATATTTATTTATGTATTTATATCTTTATTTATGGCTGCATTGGGTCTTCGTTGCTGCATGCGGGCTTTGTCTAGTTGCGGCAAGCAGGGGCTACTCTTTGTTGTGGTGCGCACGGGCTTCTCATTGCAGTGGCTTCTCTTGTTGTGGAGCATGGGCTGTACGCTTGCAGGCTTCAATAGTTGTGGCGCACAGGCTTAGTTGCTCCTTGGCATGTGGGATCTTCCTGGACCAGGGATTGAACCCATGTCCCCTGCATTGGCAGGCAGATTCTTAACCACTGCACCACCAAGGAAGTCGCATCAGACAAATTTAAATCTCTCCAACTACAGGGCCATGCATTTCAATATCTTAAAAGTAAATCTTGTCATTATGTTTTGAATACACTGCATTGTGTGTTTTTGTGTTAAAAATGTAAATTTTCCGGGGGTAAACATTTAGAATTCATTGTGTAAGCTTTGTAATCTTATTGTGGCATTTCTCTTTCATTGGGAGCCTAGATGAGTAAAAGTAGCCAAGACCTTTGAGTACGAGTCAAGTGTGTTTTTCATGACTTAACATGATTTGAATATCTTTTTTAAGGAGGCAACCATCTTCCTTTAATAGTTGCTTTCCAGCGAAAAAACATTCAGACTGGGAAAATCTGTGACATACTCCATTATTAAGATCAATTCCAGGAAAAGGGAATACTAGTTAATAATAATCACAGGTTCTTATAGGAGCCAGGTACTATGCTAGGGGCTCTCCTTGTATTACAAAGGTCCATTCTGATAGTTATTAAATTTAATGGAATTTAATAACATTTAGCAGTGAAAACGTTTAACTCATAACTTTATTGACTGTGTAACTTTGAGAATAAATATGGAAAGATCTCTCTTTTTAAATTCTTGTTTACTTATTCCGATCTCCCCCCCTTTTGCTGCTTTACTCTATTACTTTGTGTGATGTATGGTTCCAACGTTCCTCTGTTTGTTTTAAGAATCCAAAAACAGTATTGAAAAGGAAGTCAGTTTCTGCCCTCTTGACACCTGACGTACATTGAATAGTGGCCAGTTGGCTTTATTTAAGTAATGCATACACTATTTGTGCATTTTATTGAAACATATACATGGTTAAGCACTGTGTGAAAATATCCTCCTGTATCCTATTTGTACGTTTACTTGGAAACTTCCTAGTCCTTGAGGTATCTTTATGGGCAGGCACATATGCATGCAATGAGTGTATGACCATCCTTGGATTATGTGTTGCATCTAATGAAATTAGCTTTTTTGCTCACCCCTGGGCAACCTTTGGAAATAAGACAATAGTCTCAGTTGTTTGTTTCCTGGAGGAATGTTAATGATTAACTTGAAAAAGGAAGAATTTCTTTTACCCTACTGCCTAATTTTTCATAATTCCATACAATTGCTGTGTACCTTATGTTTGTTTAATATATCCCATGCAAGATGTTAACGTCTATAACTCTAGTGTACATTTATTTTTGTCTAAGGAGAAAGCACTACCGTACCTAAAGACTTTAGTTCTTTCCAGTTGGGGTGATTGTTTTTTTATATTAGGTCTTGTCCGCAGCCAGAAAATGTTGCATACGGGCTTTGCTTTAATGGTGGTTAGATAAAGCATCAATCTGATTTATTTGGATACTAACTACCTTTTGCCTGAATCCACGTAATATCTAGTTTTCCACATGTGCTAAGCAAATCTTTATGTGCCCAGCACAAAGTGAAATACTAAAGCAATGTGAATTACATGACTTGGCTAAGCATTTGCAGCATCTGAGGAGTGTCCTTCAGGGCACGCTTAGGTGGACAGCTCAGTGTAAAATGTGGGAGGTGACTTACTACCCTGGAGAGGATGAAGCCTATGCAGGGTATTTAGTGGAAAGCTGGGTCCTCTGTTGGGCTTAGGAAAGTGGTACCTGGGCTAATCCAGAAGTCCTGCCTGACAGGCTGGGCTGAAGAGAGAAGCCAGTTTGCTTGCCTGATGGCTTGATGACGGAGTGTCTGGATTGGGTATGTGGATAGAGGCATAGCCCTGAGCCTCGTATGGTACTCTTCATTTGCTGAACAGCACTCCTAGGTAGGTACTAATATTTGCTGCCATTTTATTCTGGGGAAATAAGGTTAAATAGCTTCGCCTTCTTGGTCACAAATAGCAAACGATGGAGCAGATATTTGAACCCTGGCAATTAGTCCCCAGGTACCCCTTTCTTTGGAGTTAGCTCTTTATAATTCCCCAAGGAGGCTATATGATAGACGGCAAAGTCTTGGGTCTTATGAATTGACAGCCCTGGGTTCAAATCCCAATTCTACACTTAATAGGTGGGTGTCTTTGAGTCCATTATTTAACCTTTCTGGCATTCAGTTTCATCATCTGTAAAATGAGATTGCTGTGATGATTGAATGAGATCATCTATGTTAATGCCCAGCCTGACAATGATTAAATGTTCAACAATGCCAGCTGATTTCCCTTCACGCTACTGGCTTATATTCCATGTAGCGCCTTAAATGGGTCTCCCAGTGTGGTCCTTCCTTGTTGTGCTAGGAATGGTACCATTGTCATGCTGCTACCCTGCCATTGCTGCAATAGATGCTCCTCAGATGCAGGGCCTTGGCCAAAGTTCCAGGAGTTTGGTTTCCTTTCAAGCAGAGGTAAATCCATCCAGACATCCTCCTTTTAAGTACTGAGGGCTGCATCTGTTTTAGACCAAAAATAATACCTTGTGATTGGAAACGTTTCAGTAACATTATTTGTGTGTTTTATTGAAGCAGAGGTTACAATTATTAGCGACACCAGGAATTTCAGACATTTAAACACAGTCTTGACTTCTCCAGAGCAAACCACATCCCTGTGCAATTATTAGTTTATCTAAATACCTTCCATCCAAACTTTAAACTGGAGCTGGCCTCTGTGGGAGGTGGTCCTTCTGAGGACACACTCTCCACCCTGCGTCAGTAGCAGGCAGACAAACCTGGAACTCAGCTGGGGGTTGCGAAGAAGGTGACTTGGTTCTATTAGCTAGTAATTTGCTGCCTGGCTTGGGTCACTTCCTAGTCACTGCCAATTTGGTTAGGTTATCCCGACTCCCTGTTTGAAGCTGACCTTAAGGATTTAAAAGAATTAAAAACAGGATTTCCTTCCCTTGGAGTCCACTCCTTCTGCCACATGATCTCCTGACAACGTCCGTTTCAGCCAGTCTCTCACAACCCAGCATCTGTACAAGAGAAGGAAACTCAAACAAATCAAAAACCAGCCTGCCCTTCAGAGCCTCAAAATCTTCTCTCCAGTTGCAGGCTAAACATTTTTGTTGTTGTTTTTGCTTATTTGTTTCATTTTAACAATAGTTTTTAATTGAAAGAAACTATAATTCCTTTTAAATATGAGGTAGTTAATTAACAATAGAATGGGTGGGCGTATTGTATTACGAAGAGAAGATGAGTTAGGTCTCTTCTGAAAAACGTATACCTACCACTTATCCTCACAATTACTGTGATACAGGAATTATGATCTCCACCTGTAGATGGGGAACCAATGCTCACAGAGAGTAAGGCATTTGCACCTGACCATACACAGGTGGGGCCAGGATTTGAACCATGGCCCAAGCCATCCAAAGACAATAGTTTTCCAGCCACTTCCTCATGCTTAAATTTGAGAGAGGCAAAGAGGCAAGGCTTGCAACCTCAACCACAGGACCCAAACTCATGTTACCAGAGAGGTGGCCTCTGACAGGCTGAGGTTAGCTGCTGTTGTTTTTAAAATCTGGGTATTCTCACTTAAACAGTAAACATGTAGCTGGACCAATCTGCAGTTTGCTAATGCATTTACATCCAACAGGAAGTTGTGGAGTGCGCCATGCATTACACTGGGAGAAAATGTGGGAGAATTCTCAGGAGCTAGGTAGAAGACTGGGAGCTACTAAAGACTGGAAGTAGGGGTGTGATGTAAACCTATTTGAGGTTTGGGAAGATGGTTGACAGCAGTATGGAGAATGGATTCGGAGAAGGGCTGAAGGTAAGACATTTTAGAAGGCATTTTCTGGTCCAAGCAAGAAATCATGAGGGTCTGACCGATCCTTTCTCACAGCAGAATTTTAGGGGAATAACTCAGACTTTCTATGCGATAGCGTACCAGGTGGGGTTGCTTAGTAAGCAGTCCCAATATTAGACACGTTTCTCTTTTTTAGTACCTCTCCCATTCCAACACTTTGGTGGGGGGAGATGATTTAGTTCTTGAGTGCCACCTTCCTTTTTCAAGACCTAACTCCTTTGGCGTTGGGGGAAGACGTGGCATGTTGGATTACAGTGAGATGCATCAGTAAGCCCCAAGGCCCTGTGTCTGAAACAACTTTTTCCACTGAGAAACTCTGTGTAGCTGAGATGCTGAAGGAGAGTAAGCTAAGGAAGAGTCGTGTTGAGAGGCAAGACAGTGTCTAGATCACGAAAGCTCTTATAGGTTGTGCTATGGAAGTTTAGTCACATCCCATGAGACAGTGGGGAGGTTTTAAGTCAAGCTGTGTGGAGAGGTGGGGTGATGTGCACATTTTCATTTTATAAAGATCACCCAGGCAAAACTGGAGGCAGGGAGACCAGTGAGAGATTTTTGCAATAATCCTAGTGAAACTAATGAAAGCCTGAGCTAAGTTACTGGTTGTAGCAAATGAGAGAAGAGGATGGAAGAGAGAGAGCTTAAGGGTTTAGAATCCACTGGGCCTGGTGAGTGATTAGATGTGGTATGGGAAGTGAAGTCTGAGAGGGATGCTGGAGATCCCCAGATTTCTGGATTGGCTGATGTTGGTGCCTTGTTCATTGGGCTGGAAGACAGGGGAAGAAGAGTTTGTGTGGGTGGGTGGTCAGGAGATCAGTCTGGGACTGTTGCATTTGAGGGTCTGTGGGACCCCCAGGTGGAGCTAGAGATCTAGGAAGCAACTAGATAGAAGAGCCCAGTCTCACAAGACAGCCCCAGGGTGGGGAGCCTCTGAGCACAGGTATCCTTTGAAGAAAGAATAGATGATGAGATTGGCAGGGAGTGAGTGAGGAAAAAGAACCTGGTGATTATCAGCTGGTTTTGGAAGAAAGGATATAAATTCTCGGCTACCGCCTTCTTTAAACCACTCTTTTGTGGGGCAGGGCATGTGTAATGAGCCTCATGTTCAAACAGCAGAGAATTTCATCTCGCCTTCAGGTGCCTAGTTCATTCATTCTTTATTATTGCAATTTTTTTTAGAAAAATTTAAATCTTCAAACAAAATGTACCAAAACTAATTAAAAATTTTTAAAAATCTTAATTACTCTCATCACTCAACTTCACTCAATCTCTTCTATCACAACCCCTGCAAAAAATTTGAGGAGCCATGTCATAAGACATCTTGTGCTTTCTCCAGATGTCATTCATTCATTCATTAATTTTTGCATTTATTTGTCCAATTTTCCACTAAATACTTACTGAGCATCTCCTATGTGTTAAGTGCTGTTCAGGCTCTGGAGTTCTAGTGGTGTATAAGACACAAAAGGCCCCCTAATCTCATGGAGTTTACATGATAGTGAAGGGTGATAGATAACACGGAAATAAGGAAGAAAACTTTAGCATGTCCGCTGATACATTGCCATACACTTACATTATCTCAGGAATCTAATTTAAGAGAAAAAAGTTATTGGTGGAATTTTCACATGCATGCAAGTCATAACGAGTTTCTGGGTGTCTTTCCATTGTTAAAATTTCTGAAATCTGTTGACCTCTAAGATGAACACTCAGGTACCTTTCATTTTTTGGGTTATGGTTTCTGAATAGACTCCCCCATCTCCTCTCCTGTTAACTGTCTGCCTCTGGATCCGGAGAGTGAGGAAACCAGGTATCACATTGTAAGAATGTGCAGACCCTCCCTCCATGAGCAGCGAAGGAGGCTGCCCGGCCGTCTGGTAATCTACGGGTGTGAAAGCGCTCTCGCTCCGCAGGAATGCCCTCCTCAGAGTACTGGGAGCCAGGGATGTGGAATAGACTTGACTTGCTCACCCAGGTGTATTTAAACAATCTCTTCCTTAGTAACATCCGTGAAAACAAAGTTCAAGTCACGAAATTTGGTGATGGCACAATGAGGCAGTTGGGCCAGTCAAAACTGTACTTGATGAATGAATAATTCGAGAGCTTCTTTATAAAAGTGACAGGTTTTTAAATGGCCACCATACGGGGGCAGGCAGGCGGCTGGCAAAGGTTTCTGTCCTGCTTTTGCTAGACAGGCTGCCCTCCAGCGTGCTGTCAACGAAGGGCACTGATACAAAGTGATTCCTGAAGCCTCTTGCCAGGCAGTGTCTTGACAGAGGCCACTCCTGCCTGAGCAGGCGGCAGGTGCCGGACCGGGCTGAGCCCCGAGCTCGCCCGCAGTTATGCTGTCAGCCTCTTTCAGCTCTAATGCTTCATGACAACTGCCTACCTGGACTATGATAATGGCAGAAAACCTCTGCAAAATTGATGGGGGATTTCACGCAGAAGAGTGGCTTCTTGTGTTACGTGAGGCAGAACGCTCTGGTTCTCATTGCCGGTAGGAGACAGAAGGTTAGGGTCGAGACCTGGGCAATGGCGTAGATTTGAAAATCCAAATCTGCGGCTGACTCGACCTCCTCCCGGGCTCTGCGTGTCACATACATTTGTTTTCTCTTGAATGCGTGAGCCTCGGCTGCTCTTAAAAAAAGTGTAACAAAAAGATTATCTTTGAACTGGATTCCATATGACATTAAGTAACGTAGCAGCAGGCTGACAGCAAATGTAGTGAGCCAGTGCTCCCGCTCCGGATCAAGCAGCATAAACCCCACGTCGTCCTTGGTTGTCTGGATCAAGCTGAATGTTTTGCGTGAATTACACAGCTGCTTGACGCTCGTTCAGGGGTTCATAGTCGATCACTTATGCCGAGCTGCATAACATCCCTTCTCTACACAGATCAAAACCATATTTTTATCCCAAATCCTTGCTGTCATTTAGCTCATCAAAATTATGAAGACTCAGTTAAATGGACTTTGCTGCTTTGTTTCCTGGCCTTTAGGAATGGAAAAGATGCAGCTACCCTGAGAGGCCGTAAGCAGCTAAGCAGTAATCAGAGAAGTGAAATAATAAACCCTCATTATTAGATAATCAAATGAAATAATGCATGTAACGTGCTTACCAAGATGCCTCAATAAATGTTAGCTTTTATTCTTTATTATTAGGCAATGATTTAATCACCAGGATGTTTGGCACTTCTGTCAGTGTTCAGATGCTGATGTTTTCCTCTCATCTTTGTGGTTGGAGAGGTAGAAACGGGACAGCGAGATGGTTCATTTGCATGTCCTTGTCTGTTAGGATCTAATGGAGCGACTGTATGAACGCGTGGGGGTGCTTCCAGATGGGCGCCCTGGGAGATGCACCTCTGCTTGTCTCCAGAGCACACCGATCTCTAAAACACGTGAAACTTAAGGCCATTTCTAATACTATCTAAGCAATAGAAACACTGGTATTCTACCATAAAGTGGAAAATGGACTACAATAAAAACATGTGCCTCGAGGAAACATTGTAAGATAAAAATTTTGACTTCCTTTCTCTTGCTGGATGCTATCGGTGGCCCAGGACTGTCTGTGCCATAGTCCTGGCTGCATCTAGCAGAGAATCATTCCTGAATAGGCAGTGCTGAACCAGTGTTGGTGGCAAAGATATTTTTAAAAGATAAAAAAAAAATGTAATGATGTCCCAGATATCAAACATTTGCTGTCGTGTTCACAGGTTTAAATACTAATCTTGGACTTATGATATTTTATCTTATTTTACTTTATTTAGCCAACACATATAGCATTTATTATATGCCAGTACTAGTGTAAGCACTTTTCAACTATAAACTTCACATGACTATATGAGGCAATGACTATTATTAACTCCCTCTTACAGGTGATGAAACTGAGGCAATGAGGATAAGTGCTGCCCTGAGTTTATGTTCTTAATCGCCACGCTGCCACTCTCTTCAGTGTTTCAGAGGCAGCCATGCTGTATTTCAAAGAGTACATCAAACTTTGAGGCTAATTTTTCCCATATGAACTTGGATGTCTTACAGGATATCTTACTAAACTTCAGAGAAGCTTTAATTTTGTAGTCTTCTCTCAAAAATTGGAAATTGCTACTAATTGGTTGTTTTAACTTTGAGCGTCAGTTTTCTTGAGTGCAAAATTTTTTCCTTAATATAAAAGGCTTTGTCATAGCCCTCCCCTCTCCTCATCCCCTCAGATAATTTTAAAATAAAAAATAGGAAATGGTGGCCTGGACACATGCTCATGACTGCCATCTACCTCTGGGAAACCTGCGGGATATACTCAGATTGAAAGAAACTCAATCTCCCAGATCTGGGATCCTTAAGGTCAGGACCTGGGGGGTGAGGGGTTGCAGGTGCAGAGCACCGATGTTTCCAGTGCCATTGATATGTGTGTGTGTGTGTGTGTATGTGTGTGTGTGGTGAAGGGAGCCTTGCTGTTGGAGCCTGGGGAGGAGAGAGCGGATCCTGCAGTTGCTGGACATGTCCCGCGCTCTCATTCAGGGGCCCGAGCTGGCTGCTGGCGGTTCGTGACCAGTCTCTGAGGGAAGGGACGCCTGCCTTCTCCCTCGCAGCCAGCCAGTCAGCACAGCCCCAGACCCCAGCAGCCTGAGCTGCATGGTACTCATGCACCCGCTCCGTGATGAGAGCTGCCAGGAGCAAGCAAAGGGGGCTCATGACTTGAAGAGGAGAGATGGAGTTGCCATGTGTGGAGAAGAGTTAAAGAAGGAAGGGGAAGAGAACTTGAAAAACGAAACAAAGAAAGAAAAACAAACAAAAGAATTGAGAATGCTTTAGCAATGCTTTAGGAAATGATGAGAACAGTAAAACCATAATTTTCAAGTGAAAACAATTCATTACTGGAAGGGATAGACAGAATTCATACCACTGAAAACAGAATTTAGTGATCTGTAAGTTCAAACAGAGGAACAATTTTCAACACATAACAAAGAAATGAAGTGAAAGAAATGAAAATCATGAGTGAAAAGATGGCATAAGAGACAAGGAAGACAAACCCAGGAGATCAAATAAGCAAATAATCACCATTACTAAAGGAGAAAAAGGAAGAAATAGAGATGCAGCAATAAAGCTAGTATATGCATGTGTGTATGGGTATGACGAAATCCCTGAGCTGCAGGAACACTGAGATTTTCAGATTGAAAGGGTCATCAAATCTCAGAATGGATTCAAATTAAAAAATGCTCTCAAGTAAGCATATAATTCTCCCTTACCACCACTGCATTACTGTGTATTTTAGGTAGGTACACTGAAGGAGGAAGACTTTTTTTTACTGCTTTGCAAAAAAAAAAAAAAAAAAAAAAAAATCCAGTTAATTCCAGTGCAAAGTACTTTTTTTACAAGGTGGGATTGCAACAATGAACAAGATAGAGTCAATCCTCACCTCAGAGGTTGAGGGTAGTTCAATGAGTATTAAAATAGCGTGTTGCACACTCTAATAGGAAACCCAGGGAGTTCACATAGGTAAGGAGCATGGAACTCAGACAGGAGGGAGTGCATGAATTAGCCAGAGGAGGAGAAAATGTTCCCAGAGAGGTAAGGGGACTCATTTTGGAAGACTTGGAAGAAATCTTGCTGGTAAGATTCAGGGAGAGGAGTTGGGTGTTGGGCGGAAGAGAGAGATGAAGCAGAGAGTTAAGGTAGGGCCAGATCAATTAGCAAGTGCTTTCCATGGTTTGGACACCATTCTGGATGTTTTCATCTTTATGATGGGCATATGACACACACATCCCCATTTTTCAGATGAGGAAATTGAGGCAAGGAGAGGTTAACTAATTTGCCCAATGTCGCCCAGCTAGTTAAACGGTGGAGCCAGGCAGTCTGGCTCCAGAGCCCACACCCTAAGAATGTTGACAAAGGAAGGATTTTATTTTTCGGCACTGGTTGACCTTAGGAACCGTATCTAGTGGTTTTAGACATAAGAGGATAGTCTTGGCTAAGCCACCCTCACGTAGCCCCACTGCAGTAGCTGACACACATGCCCGCCTGTCGCATCTGTGGACTTATCTGAGTGCTCTTAAACCATGGGTAAATGATCCCCAGGCTGTCTTTAAGATAATTAGAAACAAATGGAAAATAGTTCTCCTATATTATCAACAGCATATCAGCAAAACTTGTGTCTTAAAATGTGCATTCAATTTCTAATATTAAAAAATGTAGTTAAAGCCATATGTTGGATATTATCACGCATCTTTGTGAAATTAGTAGGGGACCCATTTGAATAACCATTTTGTTTAGATCAAACTTACTGGAGGTTTTCTTTCTTTCTTTTTTTTTTTTAAGTCTTTCCTCCCCTTTCCTTCTGACCCTTCTGCAAATCCAAATATGAAAGAAAAACTCTGTGTGTGTGTGAGAATTTGTGCACATGTGTGAGTGCCTAAAATGAGGATGAACTGTCAAAAACCAGAGCCTTATAGAAGATCATTATTTGGAGAGATGGGTGAAATGTGGGGAAGTCAGTAATTGTTCAAGAAGAACATAGGTTGTTGGAAATTCATACACGGTGGGCCCAAAAGGGCTCTTTCTTTTTAAAAAAAAATTTTTTTTTCTTTCTTTTTTTGGCCTAGAACTTTGGTGAGAGGTAGGGGGGCTGGTGGAGGAGTGCTGGTCTGCTTTGTCTAATCTTCTTGTTATTCCCCTAAATGCCTAATGACCATATCATGTAGCTCTAGGAGAAAGCCTTTTAAAACCTCTGCCCAATCAATGCTGGGGAAACTTTAATCATTGTTGTTTTGCTAATTTCCCTATTTAAGGTCATCATACGTAAGTAAACACTGGGTTGTCTGGATTTCCTGAAATGAGCAGTCCCTTGAAAGATGTGCCTTCAATATTACCTTCTATTTCTAGAGAATGAGAATCATGAAAGGAGTTGCCCTGGTGTATCTGGGAATACAAAATGTTAAACAACCAGTTTGTACCAACCAGTGGGCCACCTCCACCTGCATGTTGTGCAGACATGAAATCACAATGGGCCTAATGAATGCTGGCAGAAAATCCGTCAGCATCATCAACCAGAATATTAGAAGGCAAGCGTCCTGTGGATTCCGACAAATTAAAAAAAAAAAAAAATCACATTTTGTAACAAATTATTTGGCCTTCCATAGAAGACATAAGCAAAGAATTAAATGGCTTAAAAGAAATAAAAGGATAAAAGTATATTTCTGATCACTGAAACTGAAAGGGCCTTGTAAAACACAGAGTTTAGCCAAGGTAAGAAAAACAAAAATCAGGAATAAACATGAAATCAGTTGATTTAGTCTGCCTTGAGTAAAATTGAACAACAACAAAATCTCTTGATTGTAGGAGCTGAATCAGCAAATAGAAGAAAAATTTCCCAAAGAATCAACCCTATATTTACAACCCACTTGAGGTTTTTCACTCTGACAGACTAGTCACTAAGTATAGACGGTCCTCCCACTGTTGGTTTGTACAACTTTAAATTTGTCTCTTTCTTTGGTCTGGGCCCCAGGATATAGTCTAGGTTCAGACTGTGTCACTTTGTGCTTTTTAATTGATGCTTCATCTATAACAAAGAGGCTAAGATTTTCCATGAGAAGCTTTCCCATGCAAAAACCTTGTGGACAACTCACCTCAATGCCTAATAGGGGCAAAAAAAAAAAAAAGGACGGCCACTGGGATTCAGTGTCATTTGCTTTGGTAAATAATTATGGGGTATCTACTTTGTTCAAGATAATTGGTTAGATGTATCAAGATAGCAAACCTTAGTCCTTATCTTTAGGGCTGTGTATGTTCTAGTGAGAAGGTAAGACCGGTGAATATTGCAGTTTGAGACAAGCACGATTAGAAAAGAAACTGCTAAAAAGATAAAGAAAAGTGTTGTTTGTGTTCAAAGGAGGGAACGAAAGCACTTCCAGATGAGGGCCTTGGGACGATGGCACTTCCCTTAGACTCTGAGGAATGGCGAGGATTTTGAGGGGGTGGATGTAGGCAGTTTCAGAGGGAGAAGAGCGCGGGTAGACACATGTGGAGAAGGCAGCTGCTGGTGGTGTGCACTGGTGGGGCCTGGGAGGGGGAGCGCAGCCGAGGAATGGTGGGCTGGAGCCATTGGTTCAGAGCCTTGACTGTCAAGCAGAAGGAGGTTTAGTAGCCCTTCGAGAGCTAAGTTGTAGAGAAGGTAGTGCTAGAAAACATATCCATCTTGGTTCAGAGAAGACAGCCATGTCAATGAAGCACTGTTAACAGCCAAAATGTAATTTTACAAGAATGCCAAGCTTTGCTTTACTTCCAAAAGGAAATTAAAGGGACCTGATTCATAATCCCAGCCACCTTTCTCCTGCCTTGGGTTTTCTTCTCTTCAACTGCCTCATCTTCAAACTTTCGGCACCTCTCATCACCACTCCTCCTCCTCCTCATCCCCCACGCCCAGTTGATGTGGATTTTATACTCTCGCTCATTCTCTCTAGGCCTAGGTCTTTCCATGTAGGCTGTCATAATCTTGCCTCCTCTGGCCCCTCTGTCCTGTCCATCTTTCTCATTTGGGGCTGGAAACTTAACCTAGTGGTAGTTCTCAAGCCCAAGAGGCACGAATGAGAACTGCAATAGTGACAATGGAGAGGAAGGGATAGATTGAGTGACCTTCAGCGGCAGAAAGAACAATAGGATTTAGCAGCAGATAATGTGAAAAGGAGGGGGGGTCGAAGGCAGCGTCAGGATCTTAAGTGAATGGTGAGTGGTTGGCAGGCAGACAGAGAACTGTGGGAGAGGCAGTTTTGAGGCAAAACGATGACTTCAATCTCAGTAGTTGACATACCAAGCCTGTGATCAGTTTAAATGAATATCACAGATAGACTTTTAAGGAGGGAGGACATTTTTCTAAGTGACATGCTCAGATCAAAGTTTAACAGATTTTCACAGAGAGATGGGCCATTTAGGATGGGCAAGATTTTAACAAGTGGCATGATAAGTAAAGATATTGTGAAATGCCAGTTTATGATATTTTGTCTTTATCCTACAGGCAATGAGAAGTCATAGAAAGTTTTTGAGCTGAGTGACTTAGACATTTTTTTTTAAGATGAGATGAAAAATACTGGTTGAAAGGAGAGACAGGAGTTGGGGAGAAATGCAAGACTTTTGCAGTAATAAAAGGATGAGGGACTAGGAAATTTAGGTTGGTAACAGTGGGAATGGAAAGGGAGAGACAAAAATGAGAGATGTTTTAAAGGAGGGAGTGTGTCAGTGAAGAGTGTGGTTTGGGGTTCAGGAAGATCTGGTTCCAGTTCCTCCTCTGACACTTCATCACTATGTGACCTTGGACAAATATAGTCATTTGGTACCTCTCTGAGCCTCAATTTCCTGACCTATAAAATGAATATGAATAGCATGTCATCTCATCGCAGTGTTATAAATATTAAAAAGCAGAAACCACATGAAGTTCTTAGTACAATATTATAAAACTAGTTAAGAATGTTTTTTAGTACTTAAAGTACAAAAAATTACCTTCACCACAGCAATGATTGTAAAGAGTGAAAGATCAACAGGACCAGGTCCTAATCAAATATGAGTAAAGGGAAAAGAGTCATTGATGATATGTTTTGAACTTGGGTCACGGGAAGTGAGACCAGAGAAGCAGAAGTCAGGAGCAGGCAGCTGAGACTGGCAGTGAGGCTAGCCTTCCCATTGAATGAGGAGATGGCCCTGCCTCTGGAACTGAGGAGCAGACAGCTCCACCCCCGAGCCTGTCCTGTGGGCCCATGGTGGCCGTGACCACTAGCCTCTGAACAGCCTTCGAGGTCATTCTTCTCTTTCTTTTTTTAAATTTATCTATTTATTTATGTATATTTATTTATTGGCTGCATTGGGTCTTTGTTGCTATGCGCGGGATTTCTCTAGTTGTGGAGAGCAGGGGCTACTCTTCGTTGCGGTGTGCAGGCTTCTCTTGTTGCCAAGCACAGGCTCTACACATGCAGGCTTCAGTAGCTGTAGCATGTGGGCTCAATAGTTGTGGCTCATGGGCTCTAGAGTGCAGGCTCAGTAGTTGTGGCACTCAGGCTTGGTTGCTCTGTGATATGTGAGATCTTCCCAGACCAGGGCTCCAACACATGTCCCCTGCATTGGCAGGCAGATTCTTAACCACTGCGCCACCAGGGAAGTCCCATTGTTCTCTTTCTTGAACACGAACATATGTTTGCAGCGAAATAGCTCTATCAGCTCATTTCCTGCCTGTAGAATCCCAGAAGTCCGATAGCCTTCCTTCATTTTGTCTTGGCTCTGTCCCTTTCAGTCCAGATTGGCAGTGTTTCTGCTGAGACGGTTGCCTGGATCCACAAGTCACATGCATAATCTTTTCAGCAAATAGTTGTCCAGCCACAGCCTTGGAGTTTTCTCCAGAGTGTGCTTCCATTTTTTACAACATGGATAGGTTGAGTATTTTCCAAATCTAGAATTTGTGTTCCTTCAGCCTCTTCAGTTTCTCTCTCTCCTCTTGCATTTTACTACAAGCAGCAAGGAGAAACCAGTCTGGGCCTTCAGCACTTTACTTAGCAATCTCTTCAACTAAATATCCAAGTTCATCACTTATAAGTTCTACTTTCCATTGCACAGAATACAATTCAGCCAAGTATTCTATCGCTTTATAACAAGGACCATCTTGCCTCCAGTTTCCAAAAACATGTTCCTCATTTCCCCCTGAGACTTCACCAAAAGCACTTTTAACATTCACGTTTCTAGCAACATTCTCTTCACGGCATTTTAGGCTTTTTCTATCTTATACCTCAGAACTCTTTTCTTCCATGCATACTGTATTACAAAACACTTCCACATTTTAAGGTATTTGTTATAGCAGCACTCCACTTCCTAATACCAAAATCTATATTACTTTGTTAGGGCTGCCATAACAAAGTACCACAAACTGGGTGGCTTAAAAAATAGAAATGTATCGTCTCACAGTTCTGAAGGTTAGAAATCTGAAGTTAAGGTGTTGTCAGTGTTGATTCTTTCAGGGCTGTGAGGGAAAGAGCCCTTTCAAACCTCTCTCCTTGGTTGAAAGATAACCACGTTTTCTCTGTGTCTCTTCATATGGCATCCTCTCTATGTAATGCCTTTCTCTGTCTAAATTTCCCCTTTTTATAAGGATGCCAGTCATATTGGATTTAGGACCCACCCTAAGGACCTCATTTTAACTTGATTACGTGTATAAAAAGCCTATCTCCAAATAAGGTTGCATGCTGAGGTACTGGAGGTTGAGACTCCAATTTTTTTTTTTTAGGAACACAACTCAACCCATAAAAGTTGAATTATGAGTGTTGAATCAAGAGGGTTTTACAACCAAAATTTTCACATGTGGATTTCCTAAATCAGTCTTGTGCTTTCAGAAGATTACAGTTTTTGACATTTCTCATCTTCAAATCCAGGAGAAAGCAGGCAAAGAGATAACTTTTTGCCTTTTGCTGAATGATAGTAGCTTAATGGCAGTGGGGGGTGGAGTGGGGAGAGCCATGAAATGATAGAATTGATTCATTTTCCAGACTTGCCATATATGGGTCTCTTGGCTCCCAACAAAATGAGCTTCCTTTGATGAACTGCTTTTCCATTTTAGTCTTTTCTCTGCCAGGGTAGAAACCCCTTCTGCATAAAGCGCTTAATAAGGACATATAGAATTTATATATATCTCTTAATAGAATTTAATCCCGAGACTGTCTAGTGATTTGCTTCAGGTTCTTTCGTGTGCAAACATTATCATTTTTTATGACTATTTTGAGAGTTTATGTTGGAGACAGCCTTATAGAAATTGCAAAATAGGCCCTTTACGGTCGAACAGCAACTGAACACTGCGTGATTTGAAAGAAGACACTAACCTATAGAAAATCCTGGAATTCTAGTGTCACTGCATTCTAGGAATATTAGAAATATTAACTTCTGAAGCATTTCCCCCCTCACAACGTTATATTATACTCTGTGGACTCCAAAAATTCTCAGGGTTTCTCTACTCCTAACTTAGTCCTTTGCTTTCCCTTTATTTTTGACCCTCCTTCTTGTCTCCTTTCTTTTTCTTTTTCACTGTGATATACTTCCTGTTCTATGCAAAAACGAGGCACTTGACCAGAAATATTCAAATCTATGCGCATGCACAGGAAAAGAGCCTGCTTATTATCTATGAAATCTGGATCAGACGCTTCCTGATTGTCTGCAACATTTTGTCAGACTCTCCGTGAGTCCCGTCATCTGGCACGGATTCTCTCCCTCATGGAAGGCCTTCCCAAGCCTGTGTCTGGTTTGTCAGCTCCTATCTTCTGACTGACAGAGCCAGCTTACTCTGCGTTGATCGTCACCCCCTTCATCATGCCAAGGGAACAGATGGAATGAAAGAAATAGGAATCAATAAGATTAAAAAAGCTTAATTTCCTTGGTCTTCCCACAGAATGCCACCTTCAATTCCAAAGCTAGAGTTTTCAGAGAAATGAATATAGCTCCTTTGAAGAAAAGTAGAGGTTTAGAAGCCTCTTGATTGCTTTGGAGTTTGCTTTGCCACAGCCTGTTTTCTTCTTTTTCTTTTTTCCTTTCTTTATAGTTACAATATTTATTCTGAGTATAATTTTCCCTTCCGTTCATTTTTGTTTTGACTCCATGTTAGTTATTAAAAATGAGAAATATGAAGAAACCCCAAATCAATGTATGACTATATGTGCTTAGGTTGTAAAGTGTAGTAGAAAGAACACAGACTTTGAAGTCAGTCTGTGATTCAAACCACGGCTTCATTATGTACAGGCTCTGTGATCCTTGGTAATTTGTTGAACCTCTTTAGGTCTCAGTTTCCTTATCTTTAAGGATATCAATCTTATTGTGCTGTTGGTAGGTTTTGAGGGGTAGCCCATGGAGCATCTTGAACAGAGCCTGAGGCTCTGTCAGCACCCACTGATGGGAGCCATCATTAGCCTTCACTCCTGGACTGCTAAAACACAGAGGCAGATGTAGCAAACAATGCATGTTTAAAATATGGAAAACCTATACAAAGTGGTCGTGAGATTTGGTACTTTTTCAACTGGAATAGATAATAAACGTTTTGGCACAAACCAAGAGACTGATAATAAAAGTTTTAGGCACCTGCTAAAAGATTTTGTAGCTTTTAATGACCTATGGGATTTTGTGCTTGGAAATAGTTGTCTCACATATTATTCAAGATATAACCATATATAAGCCCAGTGCTTCTGGTGGGATGTAAGCACAAACAGTATCGAACCACAGAGCAAATGCCAGCCGATTGATACCATTGTCATAAAACTCCCTGTAGAAGCACGTTATAACTAATTTTGTTAGAATATTTGGTTCACTAATATTAACTAAAATGGTAGGGAGAACAAGGATGAGCATCTGCCAAAGATAAACGAAGCTAGACACCAGTTAAAGTGGTAAGAACAGATTTTAATCAGTAACATACTATCGCAGTAGGGAAGAGGGTCCAGTGTGAACTGAACTCAGCTTGATTTGTACAGGGGTGACTGGGTGTTTTAAAGAGAGAATGAGGGAGTAGGGAAAGGGGTGAGTGGGAACTCTGCAGGGTCGGGGAAGTAAAAAATTACGAAGGGTTGGTCAGTGGAGACTCTGATTGGCCAGCTGGGTATTAGCTGGCAATTATGGAAGTTAGGATTCTATCCTCCCGCAGAGGCTGAGATACACAGGCCCTATCCTTCTTGAGGATTATACTTTAAAGGAATGGCTTTCAGGTCCTTGCGAAAGACACTCCTGAGTTATAGGAGAAATGTATGCATCTCAAAGGGCTAGAGGAAGTAGTAACAATTGTAAGCCCCTTTTTAGTAAATGTTCTAAGAAAAACCAGCTAGTGGCCTACCATCAGGTGCTGGCTAAAAAAAACAGTAAATTCTATTGGCAGCCTTGAGCTTTGTCAGGCAGGTACTTTAAGGGGGTTGGGATCGTTCTAGTGGTGCAGCCTTGAACTGTTAGAAACTATTTTAGTGTTTGTTTAAGTCATTTAATGTTAGGAGAGGGGGATGGATGAAATCACTTGTGTTGAATGTCTGTCAGTTCTCAAGGTTGAGGCCTAGTCAGGAAGAGGGCTCAGAGGAGCCTGACTAGACTCTGAACAAAGAGAGAAACTTTGTCATTACAAGTCAGGCAAACATGCTGATATACAAAAGTAGATGTAAATAAAAATACAATCATTTATGCACCTAATGAACAGTTTTGACCACCATTTATGTACCAGGCCCTGTGGGAGGCTCAAACAGCTGTAGAGACTTGCCCTCATAGAACGGATAGACTATAGGGGCACACAGACCAAAAAAGACAAAACAAAACAAAAACCTCATCAAAAATTAATTATAAATATAATTTATTTTTTACATCTCTAAAAATTTTTAACAGATAGGCCAAAGAAAACCACAACTTATCTTTTTTTTTTTGGAGGCGGCGGAGATCCTTGTTTTGGCAGAAATTTTTAAAACTGCTGAGGCTGAGGAAGATATTAGGTTGAATAATCTCATAGCCTACTGATGAAAGCATACATTGGTATTATTATTTCTCGGCAACTACTTCAGCAATATATGAGGAGAGACTTAAACATATTCAAACCTTTTAGTCCCTCATTTCCACTTCTAGGAAGTACTCCTAAAGAAATAATTAGAGGTTGGTATAGTTATATATATATATATATATATATATATATATATATAGTATATATTTATCCCAATATTATTTAAATAGCACATAATTAGAAACAGTCTAAACGCTCACTATGATGGGTTATTAAGTAAAGTAATTATTGTATGTTTGATTTTATAATATGTATATTTTATATTAAATATTTATTACATAAGAAATACCTGAAAAGAAATTGATCAACATTTTATTGTCAGTTTGTGTGTGTGTGTGGTATTAAAGTGCTTTTCATATCTTATTTACATTTTTGCATGTTATTTTTCTTACAAGAAACATGTCTTTTTATCAATAGAGGTAATAATTACAAAATTTTGTGAAACTTCTTCAAATATTGTTGCTTAAATGAAAATCACCTTCTACTCAAAGTGCTTTCTAAACTGTAAAATGTGATAAAAACTAAAGGGATTCCTATTATTGTCACTGGAATTGTTAGTTATGTGTTTGGTGGACTGCATGTCAAGTCATAAAAATTTAGGGCTGTGCTTGACTTTACATTCAGGTTTTGTCCTGGCATGTACATTTTTTGAAGAAAGAGTGTAATTCTAATACTGTTATCATTAAACTACTTTGTATCCCTGAGAAATACAACATATGTGGCATTCAATATAGAAACAGACTTAGATGTGTTTCTACTACATACACTTCTAGTGCATCTGAGTGAATGCAAACAGCCAGAAAGTCAGTCTCTGACAAACTGTCAGGATATTTTCTTTCCTTCTTCCTCCCCGCCTCCCTCTCTCCCTCCCTCCCTTCCTTCCTTAAGTTGCTTGTCTAGTTGGATACTCCAAGGTTTTCAGGAGGCTTAAGAGGTATATTTAAATATTACCTGTCCTTTGTGATGTTCTCAGAATCACAGATTCTTCCTGCCAAGATAACTAATTAAAGGAAGCCATGCTCTGCATGGGTAAATGGGGTCACTTGACTCAATCCCTTGTAAAAGTGCTGTCTCAAAGTTTTCTTTTCTCTCAAGAGCCTCTCTGTCTCGCTCCAACATTCTGTTCTGTGAGTCTTCATTCTTTTTATGCCCTTTGGTCTTCACATTGCATCTTGGGCTATATCATGAATAGCTATTCTTTGAACCTCTTCCTTAGCCGCTGATGGCTCAGCTGTGCATAATTTAGGGTTGTGTGGGATATTAAGGGGTGGACAGCATCTTTAGAATGGTTCATGGACCTTGTCACAAGTAACAATAAGCATGTGAGGAGGGAGTTGGGAGTTGGGTTCCACAAGAATCTTCACTGGGTGGCAGGTGTTAAGAGGCCTGTAGAGGTGGATGAGGATTTTTGTTATTATCTTACTAGGCTTTATGTTGGGTGGTTGAGCTTCCATAGAAATGCTCACAATGCTCTTATTGCTTGAATCAAGGTTAAATAGACAAATGCATAGTAATGTCCCTGGCCCTTAGTTAAAGCTCTCGTAGGTTTTTTCTAACAACCTGCCACATAACAATATGATTTTCCTGGATTTATGATGGTCAATGGCCATTGAATTCATGTAAGAATTTTGATTGGAATATTGTCTGCCAAATATTTACAATATATGCTGAAAAGAAGGATTACATATTGCTTCTGATCTTTAAATAAACATGTATTCATAAATATATATACAGATATACATATACATGGTGAAAATTAAAACCATAGAGTCCCAACTAAAACAAAACAACAGAAAAATACCAATTAAAACCCCTCAAAGATTTGACTTGTATACAAAGAAAGAAGAAAAGGTTTTAAAAAATTGTCAGACTTTGCAAGATATGGATACTAACTTGTCAATATAGGATATAACAGAAGGAGGTCAAACTAATAATTATAATGTGGTCAAACTGAAGATTTTTTTTATTAAAAGACAAAACAGTTTAAAGAGGAAGAGAAAATGAGTAGTAGGTTTTACTGAGTTTGTGATACTAAAAGCAAACAGGGCAAATGTAAATCTATTTATTTAACATAAATTTGTTTGCCACAACTGTCTACTAGGCATCATGTGAGGTATATGGGGGAATGCAAAGTTGAATCACACACCTAACCTGTCTTCAAGATGCACAGAGGGAAGACCAAGTGAAGATATGAGGAAAAGATGACCATCTATAAGCAACTAGACTTTAGGGCCTTCTAGACAGCCAGTTGTGTAGAACCACTGAAGTCATTTATTTACCTGATAATAGTTACATTTTATGTGAGTGCCATATCATGGTGGGGTTTTGCTGTAGAGGTTGAATCAAAGAATGAATTAATGACTCAAGATGCAAAGCATCAAAATATTTGAAATTCACCTTCTCTAGCTGAGATGCGGTCACAAGGGAGAAGGTAATACTTAAGAATTCTCTGGCAGACATGTAAAAGAAGAAAAAAATAAATAAAAAATCCAAATAAAATAAGCAGAAGATGAAAAATTAAAAAGAGTAACAAGAGAAAGAAAAGTAGGCCTTATATGACTAGAGACGGGAAAGGGAATTTAAGCCTATGAGTACTACCTCAAATAGCACTGGGTTTTGTGGTTTGATTATTTCAAGACTAAAGAAGTTGTAGTTTCAATAATGTTTCCTGTTTTCTAGATTTCTCAGATGTTTCAAAACATCCCACCATAAGTAACCACAGCACATTAACCATAGAATGCATTGTTCCATGGTTGTTGCAGTATTTGGCTTTTAATCACCTTTAAGTGTAGAGGACATTTAAAATTCAATAAACCATGAAGTCATCTAGAAAATAAGAAAATATATGATTACCATGCATTTATTAGTGAGCCACAGATTCCTTGCTGTTTCAAGCTAGTATGACTACATGAAAAGAAGCCTTTCGTAATAATTCAGCTGTAATAACATGCCTCATTTAGAATGTATTAGGAATATACTTCTCTTACTGCTGATTTAAAAAGAAAGAATATATCAGGAAATTATCTCTTCATTTGAGTTTATTAGGAAATTATGTGTCAATTATGTTCAATTGCAATTAAATTCCTCCAATTTATTATGGTATACCTTCCATGAGTTGTCAAAGAGGACATGGTGTAAAATGTGTATACTAAAAGGATAGTTTGAGTAATATGGTGGAATGCCTGTATCACAAGATCTGGAAGACCTTGAAATCAGTCAAATTCTAATGATTTGTGCAGTTAGGAGACCTTGTGGTGTAACGCATGGTATAATCTCCTCTTGTCCTGCATTGTGTGTTAGAAATTGTTTGTGAAAGAATTCTTCAATTTTGTAGCTTCCTTTATCTAGGCTTTGCACAGAGCATCTATACAGTATGATCTTTCACTTTGTTTATCTTGTGCAGCTGTTTGCTATAGAAACATAAGGAGGGGTTTTGAAAACAATTGATTTTTAAAAGAGGTTGGGGGTTAGGAATGCTTTGGAGATGTTCGTTAGTCTTCCCATTTGAATTTAAAGCAGTCCCGAACAGCCAGTTCATTGTTAGGTGTAGTGATTATGAATGGGGCACCTCTGTGTGAAACTATCAAGTTCTTCTTACAAGACCTTCCAAGCAGAAAATAACCTTTCATTTCCTGGCCTTTACCTCCCAGAAGGAGGGGAGGAGGGTTGCAAATAAACCCAGCTTTATGCAAACCCAAGAATATATGGTGTAATTGGTTCTTTGGATTGGCCAGATCTAACTGCAGGCAGAGTGATCTCTTGGCCAGATCATCTAGAGTTCACCAGCAAACTGCTCTTTTAGAAATGTAAATGATCTAGTCACAGCATTTTGTTTTAATTTTTACAGTGTTAATGCAGAAAGCATGAAATATTATAAATAAATGATAACAGAATTGATAGGCCAATTAGAAATGCCATTGTTTGATATCCTCGTCTCAGTGTGTTTTTTTGTTTGTTTTTGTTTTTTTTCTGAATATACCTGCATCATTTAGTTCTACTGAAGTTATTTCTTGGAGATACTTTCTCAAGATAATCTTGTTTTTGAGTTTTGCTGCTTATATTTGGTTGCAGTTTATATTCTATCATCTATTAATTTTCTCTGTTGAAACTGTAGGGAAAGCCCTGTATAAGTTCAGTAAATTCTAGATATTTTTGGTAAATTTGATAGATTTAGCCATAGCTACCAGATCTTATTGTACACATGGCTAGAATAATCCAGTATGTAGTCACTTAAAGACATGTTAGTTTTTTACTATTTTTGTGAGGTATAACTTATGTACAGTGAAATGTACAGATACTAATTATAGTATCTGACAAACATATACCCATGAAACAACCAACCTATTATGATTTAGAACTTTTCCATTACCCCAGTAAGTTCCCTCATAACCTTTGGCCATCACTCTCCACCCTGCTTTCCAACCAACCCATGCAATCAGTGTGCTGAATTCTAGCACCTGATTTTTGTTTTACCTCTCCTAGAACTTTAGATAAATGGAATTATGCTTTGTGTTTGACATTTTTCTTTCAACATGATTTTGAGATTCATCTACAGTACATGTACCAGTGATTTTTTTCTTTTTCTCTCTCTTTTTTAAATTTTTTATTACCAAGTGGTATTCTATCACATGAGACTATCAATTTGTTTAACCAGTTATTTGCTGATGGACATTTGGGTTGTTTCAAGTTTGGGGCTATTGTGAATAAAGTTGCTATGAACATTCTCCTACAATCTTTTGTAGAAATAAGTTTTCATTTCTTTTGGGTAAATACCTAGAAGTGATATTGCTGGGTCATACGGTTGTATATGTTTACCTTTACAAGTAACTAGTTAAGAGTTTTGTAAAGTGGCTGTACCATTTCACACTCCACCTGCAACATATGAGAGTATCGGGTGTTCCACATCATCACTAGCACTTGGTAGATGAACTCTTTTTCACTTTTAGCCACTGTACATGTGGCTGGTAGCATCTTACAGTTTTAATTTGCATTTTCCTGAATGAGAACTTTGAGCACTTTTGATGCACATTGGTCATTTTCATATTTTTTACATGAAGTGTCTTTTTCCTACTATTTTAATTTGGTTGTACATTTTATCATTGAGTTATAGAAGTGCTTTAAATATTATTATTATTATTTTTAATATTATTTATATGATCCTTTACAGATATATATATTGTGAATGATTTTACCCAGTGTGTGGCTGGCCTCTTCATATTACTAGTGGTGTTTTCTTGATAAGCATGTTTGAGTTCTGATGATGTCTAATTTATCAGTTTTTTATTTTATGGTTTATAGTTTCTGAATCTTGTGTAAAAATTTATGTCTGCCTTAAGTTTGTGAAGATATATTGCAATTTCCTTTCTAAAAGTACTACAGTTTTACCTTTCATGTTGGGTCAATGATTTATCTCTAATTTGTATGTATAGTTTGAGGTAGGAATCAAGATTCATTTTTTCCTTTTTTCCATCAGATACTCAGTTATTTTAGCACCATTTGTAGAGAAGACTTTCCTGTGTTTGCCAAATGGATTGTTTTGATATATTTATAAAAATGAATTTACAACATAAGGGTGAACCTATTTCTGGACTTTGTTTTCTGTTCCATTATGTATTCTCACATATTTGCCCCTCAGGTATGTTTCATTATATACTCTTATCTTGATGCTACACTTATTAGATATTACAGCTTTATAGTAAGTATAAGTCCTCTAAGTTAGTTCTATTTTTCAAGACTGTTTTGGCTATCCTAGTCACTTTCATATAAATTGTAAAATCAGCTTGTCAATTTCTATAAAAACTTGTTAAGATTTTTTTTAAGAATTAAGACTTTTTAAGAGTAGTTTAAGATTCATAGCAAAATTGAGGGAAGGTACAGAGATTTCCCAAATAACTCCTATCTCCATAGATGCACAGACTTCCCCATTATCAACATCCCCTATCAAAGTGGTAGAGTTATTATAATTGATGAACCTACACTGGCACATTATATTCATGCAAAATCCATAATTTACATTAGAATTCACTCTTGGTGTTATACATTCTACAATTTTAACAAGTTATGACATGTGTCCATCACTATGGTATCATACAGAGTATTTTCACTGCCCTAAACATCCTCTGTGTTCTGCATATTTGTGTCTCCTTCCTCTGCAGTCCCTGGCAACCATGATTTGTTACTGTCTCTATGGTTTTACCTTTTCCATAATGTCATATAGGTGGACTCATAAAGTGTGTAGCCTTTTCAGACTGGCTTCTTTTACTTAGCAATATGCATTTAAGATTCCTCTGTGTCTTTTCATGATCTGATAGCCCTTTGTGTGTGTGTGTGTGTGTGTGTGTGTGTGTGTGTATGTGTGTGTGTGTGTGTGCTGAATAATATTCAGTAGTCTAGATGTATCACAGTTTATGTACCCATTCAGCTACCGAAGGACATCTTGGTTGCCCCTAAGTTTTGGCAGTTAAAATTAATGCTGCTTGAAACGTCTGTGTGCACATTTTTGTGTAGATATACGTTTTCAGGTCCTTAAATACTAAGGAGCACAATTGCTGAGTTATATTGCAAGAGTATGTTTAGTTTTTTCAGTAACCGCCAAACTGTCTTCCTAAGTAGCTGCACCATTTTGCCTTCCCATCAGCAATGAATGAGAGTTCAATATTCAGTTTTTCCTGATTTGTTTTATTCTCTGTGCTTTATTTTGTCTTCAAGTTCATTTATGCATTCTTTTATTCTGTTCAATCAGTTATTAATACCACTCAAAATTATTTTCTTTCTGATATTATATTATTCAATTATATTCTATTTTTTTACTTTCAAATCACTCCTGAAAATTTCCATAGCTTCACACATTACATAATACTCTGTATATTCTTTAACATATTAATCATAGTTATTTTAACTTCCTTGTGAATTTATTGATAAATTTCTGTTGACTAACTTTTCCCTTGACTATAGCTCACATCATCCTGTGTAGTAATTTTTATTTTGGATATTCAAGGTGATGGGTTATTTAGATGTTATATTCTGCTATCTTCTCTTAAGTTAAGGTGTAGTATGCAGTTAAAGTATTGGCAGGTAACCTTGGAGGCTTGGTTTTTCTTTTTTAGAGTGGATCTATTTTTAATATTTTCTTAGTCCTACAGTGAATCTCTTAGTTTTGGGAAGCAGTTTTTATTCTAAGACATGGTCCTTCTGGGGTTTCCACAGAAAGGCTGAGATGTTTACCAAGTCCCTCTCACTTAGAAAGATGTGAATCTAAACTTTGTCTCCTCTGCTCTGGGCAGCACCTGAAAATTCTGCTCATATCTTTCAGTCTTGCAGATACTGTTTTCCTCTTGAACTCTTTGACGTTTTACCAGTGCATGCACAGCTTAGGGGTCAGCCAAGATTTGAGGAAAATTTATAGGCAGATTTTTAAATTTCTACTTTCTGTGTATCCCTTATTTATAGGATTTCCTACCTCTTTTACAGCTGCTCTTTAAGTACCATTCATCTTTTTTTGACTTCATATCAAAAAAAAAACTGAAGTCTCTGCTTTATTTCTAGACCTCTTGTAGCATAAACTGCAGAGTATCCTCAGATGATAAATCTAATAAGTATGTATTTCCCTCAGTGTGGTTCCATTTTTTTCAAGGGTCAAACCCTCTCCAAATTGTGCTTTCTTTTAGCCACTCTCCATTACCTTCAAAAAAAATTTTAAGATCTTATTCAGAAATCATTGGGGGGTTAGTCCTTTACAACCTACCAGAACTGAAACTCCAAAGAAACATTTTGTTTGTGTCTTTATTTACCCTTGGAAATAAAAAAATATTATATATTTATATTTATCAATATAATTAAATGCATAAACCCTTTACCATTATACTATAACAGGATTTCTTTAATTTATTCATATAGAGTTGAGTTTCTTTCTTTCTAAGGTTGTAATAAATGTTTATCTTTGTTTTGTCTAAAGCTGAACTCATTATTTTTCTTCAAAATGTGTTTCTCCTCTAATGTTTTTTTTTTTCTCTTACCATTTGCTTTATTTATTTATTTATTTATTTATTTATTTATTGCTGTGCATGGGCTTTCTTTTTAGCTGCGGTGAGTGGGGGCTACTCTTCCTTGTGGTGCGTGGGCTCCTCATTGCCGTGGCTTCTCTTGTTGAGAAGCACGGGCTCTAGGTGCATGGGCTTCAGTCGTTGCAGCACATGGGCTCAACAGTTGTGGCTCATGGGCTTAGTTGCTCCGTGGCATGTGGGATCTTCCTGGAGCAGGGATCGAACCTGTGTCCCCTGCATTGGCAGGCGGATTCTCAACCACTGCGCCACCTAGGAAGCCCTCCTCTAATGTTTTTATTTCAGTAAATAGTACCCAGTTGTTTAACCCAGAAACCAAGAATGTATCCTTGTATCTTCTCTTTTCTTTAATCTTATCATCCAAGAGGCAGATACACCAAAGATTTAGAGAACAGGCTCTGTCTGGCTTAACCCTGCTCTTTCTCTTATTAACTGCATGATCTTGTACAAAGTCTCTTAAAATGCTTGGACTAGTTCCTGACACAAAGTAAGTGCCAAATAAATGTGTTATTTTATACCAGCAAAAAAATAAAAAATAGTCAATCAATTGATCAGTTCTAATTCATTACTTATCCTCATTTAAATCTTTCCATTTCTCTGCCATTTCCTAGTCTAAGCTCCCACTCCCACCTGAACTACGGTAATAACCACCTAACTGTTCTCTTGATTCTACACCCCTGCCCTGATTTATTCTCCATACCATAGCCAGATTGAGTTTTTCAGAACAATTTGGCCCTGTCAACTCTGCTACGAAATACCCTCCAGTGGCTTCCAGGTGTTTTTGGCATAAATTCCCATATAAATCCTTACCATAACTATATGGCTTTGTGTTATATAGCCTCTGTTTTTCTCTCAGGCACTCTCCAACCACACTGGCCTTTTTAAAAACTTGAAATTGCTAAAGCTGACCTATCTCCTATGTACTTTGGGACACTTGTATTCACTGTCTCTTTCAAGTGTCAGCCTCATTGTTACTTCTTCAGAGTAAACTTTCTTTTTCAACTATCCTTTCTAACATATCCTAGTTCAATTAATCTAAAAGCTGGTTTTTGAGAACATTAATAAAATTGATAAGACAGACCATGAAAAAAGAGAAAAGACCCAAATTACCAATATCAGAAATGAAAGACAGACATTACTACAGACCCTGAAGACATTAAAGGATAAAAATAAATTTATAAGGAACTTCATGGCCATAAATTGGACAAATTAGATGCAATGTACAAATTTCTTGACAGACACAAATTGCCAAAGCTCACTCAAGAAGAAATAGGTAACAAGAATAGTCCTATACATATATTTTAAATGGCATTCATAGTTAAAAACTTTTTAACAAAGGATACTCCTGGCCTAGATGGCTTCACTGGTGAATTCTGCCAAACACGTAAAGAAAAAGCAATACCACTCCTATACAAATCTTTCCACAAAATACAAGCGGTGAGAATGCTTTCCAACTCATTCTATGAGGCATGCAAATTTCTTTTGTTTTGTTTGTTTAAATTTATTTATTTATTTAATTAATTTATTTATTTGCTGTTGGGGCTTCGTTGCTGCACATGGGCTTTCTCTAATTGTGGTGAGTGGGGGTTACTCTTCATTGTGGTGCGCAGGCTCCTCATTGCGGTGGCTTCTCTTGTTGTGGAGCATGGGCACTAGGCACACAGACTTCAGCAGTTGCGGCACACGGGCTCAATAGTTGTGGCTCACGGGCTCTAGAGCACAGGCTCAAGAGTTGTGGTGCATGGGCTTAGTTGCTCCTTGGCATGTGGGATCTTCCTGGGGCAGGGATTGAACCCATGTCCCTTGCATTGGCAGGCAGATTCTTAATCACTGCGCCACCTAGGAAGTCCTGATACTTGCACAATTTCTGACAGGAAGTGTTTTGCAATTTTTATCTTTATTCTTCTGTGTGGAATACAATTTTTTTTTTCTGACTGCCTTCAAGATTTTCTCTGCATCTTTTTTTTTTTTCAGCTGTTTGAATATGATGTGTCCAGGTATGTGCTTGTGTTTGGGGAGTGCTTGTGGTCATATATATCACAGCTGGTGTTCTCTGAACTTGGATCTGTGTTTTGATGTTTTTCATTATTTTTGGAAAATTCTTGGCCATTATTTATTAAATATTTCTCATACTCTATTCTTTCTTGCTTACACTGGGATTCCAATTACATATTAGACCTCTTAATATTCTCCTGCAGGTCTTCTGAAGAGCTGATTGAAGGCCTTCTTTATCTCTTACCATGATTTTTATTTGTAGCACTTCCATTTGCATTTTGCTTTTAGTTTTTATCTCTCTGCTGAAATTCCCCATCTGTTCGTGCATGTTGTCCACATTTTCTACTAGAGCCTTTAACACAATAATAGTTACTTAAAATTCCTTGTCTGATTGTTCCAACAAGTGAGTCATATCTGAGTCTTGTTCTGTTGTCCTTTAACAGTGATTTTTTTTTTCACTTTTTTTTTTTTTTTTTTTTTTTTGTCACACGGGCTTAGTTGCTCCGCGGCATGTGGGATCTTCCTGGAGCTGGGATCAAACCCGTGACCTCCTCATTGGCAGGCGGATTCTTAACCACTGTGCCACCTAGGAAGCCCAACAGTGATTTTTAAAAACCTATCTTGTAATTTTTGGTTGATTGAAATAAGACATTATAGGTAGGATAGTAGAGACCCTGGTAAATAGTATTTACCCCTGATCAATGGGCATGTCTTCTCTTTTATTAGGTCTTGATTGTTGGAGTGGGTGTGTTGAGTCAGCCTGGTCAGGAATTGAGCTGAGTTTGGCTTTTCTTTTTGCTGTGGTATCTTCATTGCACTATAATCTTCAATGTCCTCCGGGGCTATCTTGTAGGAGCGTAAAGGTTTTTCTCAATAATCATGTTCTACCTTGACTTCTGGCTTTCCCTATGAGCCCACATCTTAAAGTGGGTTTCTCTCTATGCTCTTGCCCCCTCCTCCAGTGACAGACTGCTTTTACTTGATACTTGATGCTTCCTAGCCTGGTTGGGGGCTAAGCCAGAAGAGAATTTCCTGTTGTCCTTTTTTGATTCCAGTCTTAGGCAGGCCCTGTGTCCCTGGTTCTCAGGAGTGATCCTTTCCAAGTGATCCTACCCCTCTTTCATATGGTATTCTCACTCTGCCTTGTACCTTTGGTGGGTCTTGTGGGGAAAGTTTGCTGCCACTGCCTCGGTTGTAAGAAATTTCTACTATTCTGGGCCAGGATGCTTTCTTCTTCCTTCCCTGGGGCTTAGAATTTTGTTTTGTCTTTTTTCCCCTATTCCCTTCTCCTAGTTGTAGTAGGCCTTGACCTGTGTTCTGGTGGTCCCAGGGATTTCTGCCTTTCCCCCAGGATCTTGAACTTTTATTTCATAAGAGAGGTGGGGAAAAAGGATCTGGATGGGGCTTTTTGCTTTCCTGCAGTGGCAGCCACTCTTCTCCCCCAGGCAGGCACACAGGGAAGGGTTCTGGTCCTGCCCCCATTCCTTCTCATTAGCCATCCTGTGAATTGGTATAAACTCCCCTTGTGTGTGCGGCTCCCAGGGATTCTATACTTATATTTTCATGTTAGTTTATGCTGGACCTTTAGTAATTCATCAAAAACTTTAAGCTGGTATCTTCTTATCCCCTCCTATGGTACCCTGTTTTCCTCCCATACTCAACTTTTGGTGACCAGTGCTGTGCCTTTGACTCTACTCAGAGGCACCTATCTTTCCTGAATTTTCAGGCTGGTTTGTCACCTTGAGACCATAGCTCTTTTATAGGTTCAAGAAAAGTTGTGGTTACTTTAGATTATACAACTTTTTCTTATTGTTAAAATGAGAGTGACACTCCAGGTTTCTACATCCTAAGTGGCAGCTAGAAACCTTCCTCCTCAGTTTATTTTTTAGGTATTACGTAGTGAAAAGAACATGTTCTTAGGTTCATAGAACTTTCAAGTTTTTACATTTTTCAAGTTTTTACATTTTTCCCAAATTATTTCCATGTTCTCTTATTAGTCCCTTTCATTCTTTTTTCATTATTTTTCACATATTTCCTCCACCAAATGCCTTGTTTTGGCTTGTGTTTTTAGTTCCTGGTCCTTTCATCTTTGTAGTTTTCTTAATACCAATGGCTCTTTCGTTTGAATCTATGCCTTTGCCATTATTCTTTTCTAATTTTCTTTACGTACTCCTCCTGTTTTTTATTTTTCCTCATATTTTGTGGCTTTCATGTAAAGAAGAAGGCACTTATATTAGTGAGTTAGTAAGAGAATTTAATAGGATTACTTTAGTAAATACTTATGGGTGCATTTCTATCTTTAAAAATATTTCTAATAATTGAGTGTCTACTACTTCTCTAGATAATTTCACGAACCTTGATGTTTCCAAACACCAAACATCTATTTTTGGCTTGCTATGTTTCCTGAGTTCTGGGCCTGTATATCCAGAAGGGTGCTAGACCTCTCCACTTGGAATTTCAATTGGCGTCAAGTCTAACATGTCCAAAACAACACTGATCATCTTTTCCCTAAGTTTCTGCTTGTATCATCACTCCCGTCACCATATTAGGATTTTCAATGTCATTATCATCTCTACACTCATACCCCTGATTATGTCTGTTCTGTCTTTTAATTTTCCCTGGAATCTTCTTACACCACCACTGCCTCAGTTCCTAAACTAATCATCAACTCTTGTTAATAATTTTATTCCTACCATGCTGCTGAGGCTGCCATATCAGGGAGAAAGTCATCAGAGTTTCTTCAGTGCCAGGTCTGCTGGTCCTCAGTCTTCATCCTGCTTAAGCATTTTTCAGCCTCTGGTATTATTCTTTTTAATAGGCACTTTTAACAGTTGAATAATATTACACGGAAATGATTTACCATGAGTTCAATTTTCTTCTGATTTTAATAATTCTAGAGATTACAAAAAAGCACTATAACTATTTCCTTTTGTACCTTTTTGTTTATTTTTAAGAATAAATCCCCATGATATATATACTACCAACTGTAAAATAGATAGCTAGTGGGAAGTTGCTGTATAACAAAGGGAGATCAGCTCAATGATTGGTGTTGTCTTGGAGGGCTGGGATGGGGAGGGTGGGGGGGAGTCAGGGGAAGGAGGGGATATGGGGATATGTGTATAAATACAGCTGATTCACTTTGGTGTACCTCATAAGCTGGTGCAAGAGTGTAAAGCAATTATATTCCAATAAAGAGCTTAAAAAAACTTATTAATAGGATAAAAAGTATTGACTTTTGATACAAATTGCAAAGTGCTCTCAAAAAGGGTTGTTGCAATTTATGTAGCCATCAACAATGATTGAGTCTACTAGATCCCTGCTCCCTCATCAAGATTTTGCTATTATCATTAAAAGGAAACTCAAAACAGCATTTCTTCTTTATTTACAATGACTTCTTAACTAAGGTCTCTGGCTCCAACATGTACAATATATTCTTCATACTGCTGCTAGAGCTATTATTTAAAAATAAAACCCATGTTTTGTTGTGTTTAAAATCCTATTCCAAAAGGCTTCTGTTGGCTACAGAAGTAATCACGGCATTTAAAACCTTTTATTACGGGGGGCGGGGGCCGTCTGTCTTCCCAATCTCAACTCACACGATAATCCTATTCAAAAACCTTGCGTGGCTCCAGGCTATGTGGAGAAAGAGCAAATTCCTTATCATGGCCTTTAATACCTTTCATCACACACTGAGCATCAGTTTGTGTGCTCAACAAACAATCGTGTTCAGCTAGACATGGGATCACCATGTTCCTATTGTTAATACTATTGATTTGTCATTTGCTTCTTTTATGCTAGTATTTAGCATTTTATGTGTGGCTGTCTTTGCATTCCTTGAACACATAGCCTCCCTTCCTGTCACAGGATCTTACCACATACTGTCCCCTAGGCCTACAGTGTTTCTTCCACTCCCCTCCCTGCACAACCCCTGACTATCCTTCCTTCCTGAATCCTCGGAAATTAGCAGACCTCTTTGCATATGGTAGATGTTTCATACATGTTTATTGAATGAATAAATAAATAATTCTCCAGCCGAACTGGAGCAGTTTTAAAATTTTGTATTTAGAAGCAAAAATATCTTTATGGAGGAGCTCTTACTTGGAACCCCAGTGCCTAAACAAGAAAAAGCGAGTGTTCTAGCTGCATCTTGGAGGGAGGGTGCTGGCAGGGATGGGGTGGGTACATAGAAATCTTAGAGCTCAGTATGCCTGCTGTAGCTTTGGTCTAACTCTTAGGTCTCTCTCCTGGACCCTAAGGCAGCTTAGAAGAATCAGCAGGCTTCAGGAATGCAGCTGTAACACCTCTGCTCCAGGCAATTATTCGGGGGTGGGGGTAGGTGGGTAGGAGGGGGTTGTGTGATAGATACCTGATGACCCAATAGTGAATTCAGGACGCTTTCTCTGTATTAATCAAAGTGAGGGTAGTTACCATTTTCAGGCATATTTCTATCCTGGGTTGTTTTTTTTTTTAAATCCTGGCTTTTTAATCATAAAATATTTGTTTAAAAGTCAACAGAGAAGACCCTTTCCCTCTTGCCAACTCTTGTTTTATCTCTCCTTGGTCAGAAGCACTTAAGGGGCAAATTCATAAAATGATTATTGAGGGTAATTTCCTATTCTGCATTCAAAACAAGGCAACTACCTTGTGAAATGGTGTTGTTTTGGGGCAGTAATACACATATTGTAGCATTTCATTAAATCCTTTTCTTTTACGCTCTTCACTCTGTGAAGGTTACTGACAGTTGGTTTAAAATATGTATTACTTTAGTGGGTGAGAGTACATAAAATCACTAAATCAAATTTGCCATGAACATCAACTCAGAAAAATTAAGCATGTGGACAGTCACCAAGGACAAAAGGCCAGCACACTCCCATATATTTTCTCTTCTTGAGTTTGTGTTAAGTGGCTAATTCTTGCTTTAAGCATGACTGTGAAGTTTCTATTGGAAGCATCTCTCATTTTTAGTGGCCACTACTTTGTGTATCAGAGGGATCAGAGTGAATGTGCTAGGAAAAAGAAGTGTTTAAAACGTCTTTTTAAAAGGTACAGCAAACTCAAAAGTGTATTTTAAAACAAACAAATAAAAAAAATCAATGGGCTTCTTGTGTCTTTTTGTGTATCTTGCTTGAGCCAGCACATTTTACTTCTGACAAGTATCCTTGGCAGTACTTTGTTCTGTCAAAAAGGGGATGCCAATATTCACAAATTGACAAATTGGGAAATATCCTTTTCATCCCTACTTTCTTCCTATGCCACTTCCTCTCCTTTTACCTTCATAACGTCTGACATTTCATTGCACAGAATGCCAGGTGTAGGTGATAGAATGTGCTTGTAAAAAGCAACCCCTAAAATAAAAGCTTATTTCTCTTCCATGATTCTATACTTTTGTAGTGGCCCACAAATGAAAAGGGTTCAAAATATACCAGGGCCTGTAGACTTTTCCTTAACAAATGACCGAGTTAAGATAATGTTAATTTAATTTGAATGGTGATGGATCAATATCACTCTATTTAAAAGGTCCTAACACATTTTTCAGTACAGTGCAAGCTTTACTTTGAGAACCTCCCATGCTCTAGATACATGCTAGGGGTTAAAGAATCGCCTCTTCCTTCAGGACACTCAATAGCCTCTGTCAGTCAGGACATTTCAGGGCGAGAGGGGCAGGCAGGTGCACCACTCTGTGCACTGCGGTGTTTACTGTAATAGAGGTTATGCCCAGGGTACTACTGGTTAGGATTACTCCAGGATGTGCAGGGCCCCAGGCAAGTATTTCTTCAGGAATCCCAGTCTGTATAAACAATTTGACTAAAAAATGTATAACAATGGTGATCATTTTATGATGGATAAGAACATCGAAACACTATGTTGTGCTCCTGGAACTAATACAGTGTTGTGTGTCAATTATATTGCAATTAAAAAAATTACAAAATCTTGAGCTCATAGGAGGTATATTGACTTAGTAATGAAGATCTAGAATAGTAAGAAGAGAAGAAGTACCTAGGTATTTGTTTTGTGTCCAATTAGTGCACTTGAGGATTCTTGTAGTGTTCAGGCACTATTTTTTGATGTTTTTTATTGTCAAATGTACCATTTCTGACTAATTTGATAGTCCCACCATGAGGAAACAATGGATAGCTGCTTTGTCATTACTCTCAATGCCACGGCTGTTAGGGGCTGTGTGTATTAAAACAATATAGATCTCTTGGCTTCTGCAGTTTTATAGACTATGTAATGCTCATTACCACAGTAGTCACGATGCCCTATCGACTACTGGGCTACCTGTGAAGACTTACTTCCCAAAAGCTGTTACTCTGATTCCCTGATAACAACAAATGGAAGTCTTACTAAGAATTTTTAGGAAAATGTGAATAATAATTCATTTTTTGGTCTTCTTAAGTTTATTGTTCATGATTTCACAGTATAGAAATAGAACAACACATCTTCCAAACGTGTCTTCTCTTTAGGCCACAATCACTGCATTTCTAGAATATGATCTCTTTCAACGTTGATTGTACTCCTGACTTCTGTGTATCTCCACCCATGGAATAAAGGAGCAAGGGGCCCCCGGGTAAGTGAAAAGAGTGATTCATTTAGCACAAGGCATGTCTGTCTCTCACGTTCCTCACGCAGTATCCTTAAGAGGACCCCAAACAGCATGATGTGAACACATTGATCAGAGGCAAGAGAGAACATTGACGAGGAGGACCTGTTTACACTGTGAAGCACAGAACGCCCTCAGAGGAATTAAGTCCTGGAGCTCCATCTGACACATGGTATAAAGTTTGGGGGGTGAAGTGACCTCCTTAGGTGCCAGTAGTGGGGGGGTGGCACACAGAATAGAGGATGTCTGATGACACCTCTGCCACCCTCAGGTGCTATAGACCGGTGGCGGCACCATGGTTAGGACATAGATGAATGCGAGCGGAAACGAGAGCCCCACAGAGGGCTCAAGCACAGAGGTTGGTGGTGGATCGTCCAAATTCCAGACTGCTGAACTTGTCTCGGGCTCCGTGTGAGTGCGAATCACCCCAAATCAGCATGTCAGCACCATTCTGTTTGCTGAATTGCATGCGAGTCGGTGAAAGAAATACTGCAGTGGCCAAGAGGAGCATTTTCCTCACTGGGCCACCTTCTTGCAATCAGATCCCAGCCACGGGGCCCTCCAGAGTTCCCTGGGGCATGTGGTCAATCCCGTCTGTGGGACAGTGGGTGGGAGAGTGCCCTCAGGGGAAAAAAATGGGGACAAAATCCCATGCACATCCAGGTCTGGTCTCAGGGTATCAAATCTAGATGGTATTGCTAGCCCTAGCTCATTCCAGGTGCTGGGAGCTGACATGGAAAATTTCAGGGAAGGTACTACAAAGTTCAAGCTCCTAGAGACACAGGGCCTGCTTGTCTGAATCTAAAAGTGGTACTGATTGGTACATGGGCAAAGCTGTAGGCATCTAATTAGCCTGGGGGAAAGGAAGACCAGGCAGGCTTTCTGAAGGGGTTCTATTTTAGTTGTGTTTTGAAGGACAATGTGAAATTAGGGAGCTAGAAAAGGGAGGAAGAACATTGTAAGCAGAGAGGACCATAGGTTTAAAGCATAGAGATTGTGAAACCACAGGTTATATTGGGAAGCCATAAGTAAATCATTTAGCTGGAGTGAAGGTGGCATGTAGGGCCTTATTATTCCAAGTGTGGTCTGCAGTAGCCCACTAGAAGCATTAGTATCACCTGGACCTTGTTGGAATGCAGAATTTTGGGTCCCACTCTAGACCTACTAACAGAATCTCGATTTTAACAAGATCCCTTTACCCTTCACTCCTATGAAATTTGACGTTTGAAAAGCTTTATGTTCCTGGAGTGCAATGGTGTGTCGAAGTCAGATACCAGAGTTTGGATTTTACTCTACAAATGAGGAGGACTCATCATATTTCAAGCAAAGGATTAAAACGATGATATTCATGTTTTAGAAGAGTCTGTAGCTGTAGGGTAAAGGAACTGCAGGTGTATAGGCTGTGGGAAAGAGCTGCTTGAGAAGTCTACTGCCATAGCCTAGGCAAGACAAGAGCAGAAGTCAAATTATAGCAGTGGAATGGAGAGGCAGGAAACAATTGTAAAACATGCTGTCTTGAGGGTAAGGCAGATTGAAGAGACTAGGATGCAGTAATCTAATCTGAGTGATGGCAGAAAGCAGCAAGAAAGCGGATGTAAGATGAACAGATTTGTGGAAGAAGACGATGAGTTTGAGGTATGTGAGGGATATCCAAGAAGATATGTCCAGAAGAGACGGATTTGGGGTCAGAACTCAGAGGAGAGTGTGGTCTGAAGTTTTAGATTTGAGAATCATCAGCACAAAAGTGACAATTAACGTCAAGGAAGAGGATGAGATCACCAGGAAGAAGAGAATTATGGTTTAGAACAAGGCATTGGGAAATACCAACATTTTGAGGTAAAGAAAAATCTACAGGTAAGAGTTCAGAAAAGTAGGAGCAAAACTAGGAAAGACTGGACACAGGAACTAGGGGAAGAGTTTCAAAGAGGTTTCATATGGTCAAATGCTACAGAGAGGTCAATGGGTGAAAATCTGAAAAGAATTACTGAAACTGGTTCGTGAGGACATGGGAGAGCATTTTCAGTGGTGTACTGAGAATGGAAGATGGTATGTATGCAACAAGAGAAATGAGGAAGTGGCGAGAACTGGTGGAGATGAACTCGAAAACAGAGGCTCTCAAATGTGGTCCCTTACCTGCAGCAGTAGCATCACCGCCTTCCCGGAAGTGCAAACAGCAGAACAGCAAAGAAAAAGGCTTCTGAATTTCAAAATCTAGGGCTTTTTGTTTGCAGAAGACTTTTTACATATAATTTTATTTAATTTTATTCTTTTTACATATAATTTTATTTAATCATATATATATATGGAAATGTACAAATAAAAGTTTGCAGCTGAATAAATTTCCACGAAGGAAATGCTCCATTATAAGCCGCACCTAGATCAAGAAGCAGAATATCACTAGCTCCTCAAAAGCCACCTGCATTCCCCATCTTCCCAAGGGTAACCGTTATAATGACTTCTTATACCATAGGTTAGTTTTGCCTATTAGTTTATGTCAGTGGAAACATATATAATGTAGCTTTGGTAACTAGCTCAATATTACATTGGTTATAATTATCCATGTTGTGTTTGGTTTTAGTTTGTTCATTCTCATGGCTGTAGAGCACACCATCGTACAGTATGCTATAACATCCATTCCATTGTCTGTTTGGGTGGTTTCTAGTTTGGGGCTATTGTAAATAATGCTGCTGGTAACATTCCTGCACATGTCTTTTGGTAAACACATATCCATGTTCTAGGGGGACAGATACCTGAAATTCTGGGTCATAGGGTAACATGTTCTGCTTAGTAGGTATTGTCAATTTTCCAACTGGTTGTACCAATTTATACTGCTACCAACAGAATACAGGAGTTCTAGTTTCTATGTGTTCTCATTAACACTTAGTACTGTCTATTTTTCTTAAATAGCCATGCTGGTGAGTGTGCAATGGCATTGCATTTCCCTGATGAACTTGTGAAGTCGATCAGCTTTTTCTATATTTATTGACCACTTGGATAATATCCTCTTTGAAGTTTCTGTTCAAGTCTTTTGCCCACTGTTCTATTAGGTTGTCTGCCTTTTTTCTTACAGGGTCTGGGCTTTTGAATTTCAAAAATCTTAGCCTTCTATAACTTAGGGCATGTACTTTAGAGCTACACAAAATGTGTCCCAGAATAGTGGAAGAGACAAGCTACCTAACTGAGGTCTAGTCCTCTGAAACAAAGGCTAACTGATCATCTCAAATACAACGACAACAATAGTAATCCTAACAGATGATAGAAGCTACAATTTAGCAAGCATCTACTCTATGAAAGACACTTCTGCTTTCTGAGAAAAACAGCCTAACATGATGAAAACATTTAGGGGGGAAACGTTGGTGGTTAGAAGAGATGAAAACAATCACATTTATTCCTAGATGAACTAAGGGCTACATATGGCCGTGCACAGAAAGAGGATATGTGATTATTTAAATCTAAATGTTAATTTTAAAAATGCCACTGTTATAGGAGAACAGATAAACAGCATTATTTAAGTTTTAAAGTAATGAATGAACCCATGTTGTCCCCAATTTACTAATTATCTTCTTGCATCATGGCTTAATTGTTCCCTAATGAATGCCTTGTCATTTTCAAATACTGATTAATTACATTAAAAAATTCATAATTTTCTGCCTTCTTGTGTAGATTGATTTAGATACACAGACTCCAGTTACGCATTCTGGGTGGGGCACCCCAAAAATCTAATAAGGACATTGTTAATGAAACTATTACCCAATCCATGCTAATTTTGGGAAGAGATGCAGGAAAGAATTACAAACCCAGTGAACAAAAAACAAATTCCCCACATTTACATGTTTACCCTTGAATTTTTTATATTAAAGGGTAATGAAAAAAGAGACAAAAAGTCTTATTTGATAACTTCTTCCAGCTCCCATAATACTTGATATGTTTAGCTCATTGTGCTGGAGTATCACCAACTGCTGAAGGGGCATTGTTTTTGGTAGTATTTACAGGTATATATTCTCCTAGTGGTATATAAGTATTTTTTACATGAAAAAAAAAAATTATTTTAGGAACCTAGATTCCTTTCCTCTAACCTGTCTGAATTGTCTAGGTTTGCAGGGGATTCACTTACACTTGTTTGTCCTTAAGCCTTTAGTGGGTACCTAAAGTTAGAGGACCAGCACTCTGGAGGGTGGGGACCATGTAACCCACATTCACCATGATTTTGAAATGCATTAGGAGCACATGCTCTGATTCTGTGGGCTATGCACCCATTCTAACCCTGACTTTGACCTCATTAGCACCTGTTCCAAATAACTGAATTCTATTACTGATGGACTAGTTGATTGACTGATGACTGATTTGCCTAGTATTGCTCTTCTGTAGCCTCAGGTTGGAATTTGTTAGCCCCCTAGAAAGAAAAATAATTCTTAAAACTCAACAACTTTCTTTCTGACATCATCATCAGTCCTTCTAAGAGAACACTGCTCAGTGTTACCTTTGGAGTTCAGCAGACACTGAGTTGAATCCTTCCTCTGCCATCCACTTAGCAGCGTGTGACCTGGACAGGTCATTCAAAGAAACTGGGTCTCAGTGAAGCTCTGCATGTTGGAAAAGATTGTAAATTACTTAATAGGTGCAGAACACTTGTACAATGTATGTCATGTGGTAAATATTGAAAAAATGGCAGCTAGCATTATTATTATTATTACTATTATTACCACTATTATTATTACTACTACTATATCTTGGAATGAAATTATAACCCCTTAAAGGTGGAAGGAAGCAAAAAGATCATACAGAGAAAGAATCTGAGGCCCAGAGACATGAAGTGAATTGTTCAAGGTCACATAGTTTGTGAATAGCTGAACTGGGACTGGAACCAAAATTTCCTCATTCCTGTACCAAAGCCCTTCCCACCTTGGCAGGTGGCTTTCCTGTGTAACCTGTCTGAGGTCTTCTGTAGTGAGAAGCAAGCCCTAAAGCACATGTTATTAAATAAAGAAGATACATCAGAAAAGCTAGGTGCTAAAAACACAGCCTTCAGCAAAAAGATGGAAAGATGGGATGAGATTAGATGAAAGCTCAAAGAAAGAGGTGCCTGTCTTGTGGGGTCCCAAACACAGGGGAACCCAATAATAGAGATAGGATGATTTAAATAGCTCCTTATGGAGGTAATTAATTCATTTCATAGAAAAGTCGATCTCACTGCCAATGGCCACCTGATCACACCTAATTACCTTTCCGCTGTGGTCCACTCCCAGCTGCGCCCCGCTTCCTTCCTTCCTTCCTTCCTTCCTTCCTTCCTTCCTTCCTTCCTTCCTTCCTTCCTTCTTTTCTTCTTTCTTTCTTCCTTTCTTTTTCTTTCTTTCTTTCTTTCTTTCTTTCTTTCTTTCTTTCTTTCTTTCTTTCTTTCTTTCTTTTTCTTTCTTTCTTTTTCTTTCTCTTTCTCTTTCTCTCTCTCTTTCTTTTTTAAATATTGCTGGAGACATGCCACTGTATTCGTTTCCACATTGGTCTGTTCCCTGGGAGCAACTGAGTTGTAACCCCTCTCCCTAGCAAAATGAAGTTGACATTTTCTCTAAGTTTCTAATGCCCCAGCACAATACTACATACAGATTTATATATTTAGCCTGGGCTTAAATCCTGAGCTGCTCTAGCTAGCTCTCTAAGTTAGGAAATTGTTTATTATGGATGCTGAATGGCAAAAGGTCAGAGACAGTGTAAGACTGTGATGAATTCCTTATTGAAAAGTAATGTGAAGCATACAGTACTCGACTTGCATTTCTTAGATCACCAATATAAACATTTTAGATAATTGCTTTTGAAACTACATACATGCTGAGTGTACAACTAATTTCCATGAAGTAACCTCTCTTATAGGCACGCATATTCTTTAGCATCTGGAATATCAATTAAGTATAGATTAAAATACATTCTTTTTTTTTTTTTTGGCTGCACTGAGCAGCTTGCTGGTATCTTCCCCAACCAGGAATTGAACCTGGGGCAATGACAGTGAAAAAAGCTGAGTCCTAACCACTGAATCCCCAGAGAAGTCCTAAAATACATTCTTGCCCTTTGGATTCCAGATGAACGCAAGTGCTCCTTGACCTCCTCTGCCCTCACAAACTGGTATATTAATCATTTTCCAAATATGCAGATTGGGGTTAAAATAATATCAACAAATGCTATTTATTTTACTTATGTATCAATAACTTTAAATGGCATTTTCTATGTACTAGGTATTGTTATAAACATTTCATGAGTATAAACTTATGTAATCTGCATCACAAACTTATGAGAGAGTACTATCATCATGCCCATTGTACAGATAGGAAATCAGAGGTCCAGAGAGTATAAATTGTGTACCAAAATCACACAGCTCATAAGTGGAGAAGCAATATTCAAATTTAGCAGTCTGGCTCCAGCATCTCTGCTCTTAAAGATGAGGAACCTGAGAGAGGAAGAGGTGAAACAAATTGGCTAAGGTTACAAAAGGAAGGGGCAAAGCCAGGGATAAGAACCAGCACTTCATACTAGCACCTGTATGTACACTTGACCACCACTGCATGCTTTTGCCACCTAATCAGTGTGCTCTCATAAGCAATATACTTCTGCTAAACTTATAGAGAAGTTATGTTCCTCATTCAACAAACACTTATTTATTGCCCTGGGAATTGAAAGATTAATAAGATTTGGCCCTTCCTTCTGAGAGTTCCTAGCCTATAGAAGATAAAGGAACAAAAGAGTTTAACAGGAGGCATGATGGGTAAGTGCCACAAAAGGGACAAATTAAAGAAGCAGGAATAATTTTGATTGGAAGGATAAAAGGGAGGAGTCTTCAGAGATGGTGCCATCTCTGTTTGACTTTAACAGATAAGGAATAATATTTGTACAATATTAATTGATGTTCCTTCCTGATATCTTCTAGCCTAGCTTCTCACCCCCACCCTTAATCTAGGGCACTCTGTTCTTATGCTTCAAGGAAAGTATGTATTAACAGAAAGAAGAAAAAAGGCATCTCCCCCTCATTTGTGTTTTTCAGAATCTTGGCTCTTAAAAAACTCCAAGAACAAGGGGTCTCCAAGATTACTTCCTCTCCTAACCCTAAAACCTCTGTGTCACCCCAAACATACATGCCAGAAAAATTCCATGGGCCTTGGGTAGAGGGGGAATGGAATTAGTGGGGAGAGAGAGAGTTGTGGGGGAAAGTAAGGGGTGGTGAGGGGAGGAGAGAGACATGAGACATGTGTTCTGGTGCTCCCAGTCTGAGCGCTAGGAAGGCCAAACGATTCTGCAGAATCTAAGAGCAGAGGAATCATTTGTTTTTTGGTTCAAGGTCTTTGGCATTAAAAGGCTCAGGGGAAAATGTCTATCTGGTGTGTGTCAGTCAGGGCCTAACAGAGCTTCATCAAGAAAATGTCCTAACCTCAGTATATCACAGGAAGAGCACTGACATTTCCTCACTCCCATGAAAGGCCTGGGAGTGGTGGAGAATCCCACCAGAAGAGACGAGTATGGGATGGGAATGAGAACATCACTGGAGCAGACATAAATAAGGATTGAGCACAAGGACCACATGGAATGAAGAATATGTCAGTAAATGCTGTATAGAAAGATGACATGAGGAATGCTTCTCTCTTCCCTCTCCCATTGATGTATTGGTGCTATTTGAGACTCTTGGAACTTAGCATGACTCAGGAAAAGGGGAGAGCCCAAAACCAAAATGACTTTCAGTTTCCAAAAACCCAGTGGAAGGGGGGCACTTGAAACAGAGATTAAGATATATAGATAGATAAGGACAGTTACATTTCTTGTACACTTAAATCCATGGACTGACATTCACACTTGCTATAGACATATTTCTTTCCTCTTCATTCCTATTGGATCATCTATTCATTTATGCATTATTTGAACAATAGTTTATGAAGGACCTCTGGTTGCCAGGCTCTGGCCCAAGATGGATATGAGAAAATGATCTTGGATGTAAGATACTTCTGAGAGTAAGTTTAATACATATACTACAAAAAAATCTTTGGTATGAACAAAACACCATTGCCTTGGTGTTTACACTCTCATTCTTTAAAGGTAAACCTTTGGCATTTTTGAGGCTTCTGGAAGAAAACCAGAAGTTAATAGAACTTGTTAAAAGAAAGCAAAGTTTCCTTCCTTGTACCATTTCACTGTTATTTATTAATCTATTCTTATTAAGTGTTAACTTGCAAAATTAACAATCCAGTGTATTAATGGGGAGAAGAACAAAAAAGTTGAAAAAGTGCTTACACTGCTAGTGGAAATTTTTAATTGCCCTGGATTGCAATTGAAACTGATATTGTACTAGTCACTTTTACTTTTATACAATTTACTTCTGACAAATTTTTCGTTGTGTGGCCATTTTGGAAAACTGATTTGTGTCGAGCTTAGATTCTGTAACTCTAAGCAATGTTTATTCAGGTTCCCTCTTTGTACACCTCAGTTTCTGTACTCACAGAGAGAACCACCCTGACCTGCATCCCACTATGCTGACTCCCTGAAATTCTATCCATTTCTAAGCACAGAAGCTACTTCCGGGCTCCAGCTGCTCAGAAAGTTAATGGCTCAAGTTGGGACCCTGTGATGAGGGTCTGTGTAAAAGTTATTTCCTAGAAGTGTTTCCAGGAAAACCTGATACGGGAGTGGAGAAGTGGAACCAGGAAGGAAAGGAGAGTGAAGGAGGGTGTAACATGCTCTAAAGTCCTGTAGAAAATAACTTTGGCTCAATTACTCAGGGGAGGTCTGGAAACAGTGTAGGTCACACCTCGGGCAACTTTTTTCAAGTTTTGAGAAAGAAAGCTTCCATTGTATGTAATGCATTAATTTTGCTCCCATGTATCTGGAATGGTGTCAGTTGTGTAATATCCTTGGAAGATTTGAGAAAATAGTCATTCAAATTATGTTTTTGGTTCAGATGAGGAACCCCCATTGAGAAAGGCTACTGGTGTGTCCTGATCAGGGGGCAGAGGAGCTGATGTATTTTATACTCTATTTCCATCAGTCATTGGTTAAAGACTGCCATCCAGGGGAGATACAAATTCCTAGGCTCTTCAGGCTCTTTCTGTCAGCAGACTAAGTGGATTTTCACAGCCTGAGGGTAGCAGCCAGGCAGAGACAGGGATAACTAGCTATTGGGAAAGCATACTGGGAGTCATTATACATGAAAATGGTGAAAGGATGCAAAGGGATATGGCCAGAACACTGAGGGCATCTGCTTCAGTCTATTCCTCTGCCACACAGATTTATTCATGCTTCACATTAACTTTACTCCATAGATTCTTCAGGATAGGGTTGGTCATATTTCTTAGGGGAGAGAAAAAGAACTTCAAGAGGAAGGTTGGTGGGATGAGCTACAGTCTCTCCTGTTGTAGATGAAGATTAATGACCTACTTCCTATCCCACCCATTCTAGATTACCCTCACCGTTGGCCACACTGCTGCAGATCTGCTGACTTGTCTAGTAGGTGATCCAGATATGTGTCCCTGTGGAGACTGGGACATAATTAACATGGCTTTGCTATAATTGCCTGTCTGTGGTTGAAGCTGGGCAGAAGACCACCACGGGATGCCCAAGAAGGTTCTCTGAGTTCCAGATGGCCTTCCTGCCTTGCTATACTCAGGATCCTTACCCCTGGAACACCTCCTTACTTTGTCTACTGGCACTAGGGATCCAGAATGACCTAAAAGTTGTAGCTTTAGGTTTAGGGGAACCCTTGTTTCCTGGGGTGGAAATGTTCTCCTGACCTTCAACCAGTAACCATGACCTCTAGACACCCTAAACCTAACACTGCAAGGATGAAAGCAGAAATTCCCCAAAAGCCCACTAGATATGATGGAAAGAGGGGTCCGCTCCTACTTTGACACTTGGTTCCTGGGCCCTGGGCCCATGGAACTTCCACTTATTGGGGGTACAACACCACATAATGGCTAAGGTATATATATTAACCTGAAGAATGGAGCCCCACGCCCACAGAGTATCATTTCTAATCTAGGCCTTAATTGCATCTTTAAGAAGTCATTCTAAAGTTCTATAAGGTAAGCACCTTTGAGATAATATGGTATAGGACAGGACCAGAGGATCCTGTAATCAAGTGTCTACTCTTGCATCTTCTTCGCTGTAAAATGGGTCCTTTGGTCTAAAGCAATGTCATAAAGGATCTAGGGTATATAAATCAGACGTTCTGGGGTCCCTCAAATAGGAGTGCTGGCCAAGTTTCTTCTGGTGGGAAATGCAAATCCATATCCACAGTATGTGTCCCTCCTAGTCCAGACAAATTATTGTATTGTTTTTTTTTTCTATAGTAGAAGTGAACTGATGCAATAAATTTGCCAAAAAGGGGCTGGATGGTGTCCTCAAGGGATGATGTCATATCATAAGCTTAGCTTTTGTCTCTGCTGTTGACAGGGTGAACATTCAATAGCAAATGCAGCTAGATCAGCTAGGAATTCATGCTATTGGGTCTGTGCAGAGTCTCCATCTTTATAGCTATTCCATATATGGCTAGTCCATTCTTTTTTTTTTTTTTTTTTGATATGGACTATTTTAAAAATCTTTATTGAATTTATTATGACATTACTTCTGTTTTATATTTTGGTTTCTTGGTCCCGAGGCATGTGGGATCTTAGCTCCCCAACCAGGGGTTGAACCCACGCCCTCTGCATTAGAAGGCAAAGTCTTAAATACTGGACCACCAGGGAAGTCCCTGGCTAGTCCATTCTTGAGGTCACTGTTGAAGCCCTGGAATGATTCAGGGCAGAGGCTGGCTAATATCTTTCAGATGAACTTTGCTGTCTAATTCATTGTGTAGTGGCTATCCTTCAGTAGTTCTCTCTTGTGAGCATTTATATGTGAAACAAAGATCTACACACTTGGTGTCCACCCCCACAGGTATGCAGGTGTATCCACATGAATTTTCCCAGATTTTATTCTTTTTTAAAATCTGCTAATCTCAAACTCCTAATTTATCCCTCCCCCACCCCCTTTCCCCTTCAGTAACCATAAGTTGGTTTTCTATGTCTGTGAGTTTGTTTCTGTTTTATATGTTCATGTGTCATATTTTAGATTCCACATATAAGTGATATCGTATGGTATTTGTCTTTCTCTTTCTGACTTACTTCTCTTAGATGATAATCTCTAGATCCATCCATGTTGCTGCAAATGGCATTATTTCATTCTTTTATATATATACACACATATGTGAGTGTGTGTATATATATATATATATATATATATATATATATATACATACACACACCATGTCTTCTTTATCCATTCATCTGTCGTTGGACATTTAGGTTGCTTCCATGTCTTGGCTGTTGTAAATAGTGCTGCAATGAACATTGGTGTGCATGTATCTTTTTGAATTATAGTTTTCTGCAGATATGTGCCTAGAAGTGGAACTGCTAGATCATATGGCAACTCTATTTTTAGTTTTTTAAGGAACCTCCATTATGTTTTCCATAGTGGCTGCATCTATTTACATCCCCACCAGCAGTGTAAGAGGGTTCCCTTTTCTCCACATCCTCTCCAGCATTTGTTATTTCCATACTTTTTAATGATGGCCATTCTGATCTGTATGAGGTGGTAACTCATTGTAGTTTTGATTTGCATTTCTCTACCAATTAGCGATGTTGAGCATATTTTCATGTGCCTGCTGGCCATCTGTATGTCCTCTCTGGAGAAGTGTCTGTTTAGGTCTTCTGCCCATCTTTGGATTGGGTTGTTTGTTTGTTTTCTTTTTTATTATTGAGTTGTATGAGTTGTTTGTATATTTTGGAAATTTAGCCCTTGTCGGTTGCATCATTCGCAAATGTTTTCTCCCATTTATGGGTTGTCCTTTCATTTCATTTATGGTTTCCTTTGCTGTGAAAAAGCTTCTAAGTTTGATTAGGTCCCATTTGTTTATTTTTGCTTTTATTTCTATTACCTTGGGGGACTGACCTAAGAAAACTTTGGTATGATTTATATCAGAGAATGTTTTGCCTACATTCTCTTCTAGAAGGTTTATGATGTCATGTGTTATATTTAAGTCTTGAAGCCATTTTGAGTTTATTTTTGTGTATGGTGTGAGGGTGTGTTCTAACTTCATGGATTTACATGTGGCTGTCCAGCTTTCCCAACATCAGCTGCTGAAGAGACTGTCTTTTCTTCATTGTATATTCTTGCCTCCTTTGTGGAAGACTAGGTGACCATAGGTGTGTGGGTTTATTTCTGGGCTCTCTATTCTGTTCCATTGATCCATATATTTGTTTGTGTGCCAATACCATGCTGTTTTGAATACTGTAGCTTTGTAGTACTGTCTGAAGTCTGTAAGAATTATGCCTCCAGCTTTGTTCTTTCTCCTCAGGATTGCTTTGGCAATTTTGGGTCTTTTATGATTTCATATAAATTTTAGGATTATTTGTTCTAGTTCTGTGAAAAACATCATGGGTAATTTGATAGGGATCACATTAAAATCTGTAGATTGCTTTGGATATTATGGCCATTTTAACAATATTAATTTTTTCAGTCCAAGAGCATGGAATATATTTCCATTTCTTTGAATCTTCTGCAATTTCCTTTATCAATGTTTTATACTTCTCAGCATATAATTCTCTCACTTCCTTGGTCATATTTATTCCTAAGCATTTTATTTATTTTTGATGCAATTTTAAAAGGATTTAAAAATTTTTTTTACTTTCCCTTTCTGATATTTCATTGTTAGTATAAAGAAATGCAACAAACTTCTATATGTTAACACATCATTGACCAGGGGATTTTTTCAGAAACTAACACCTGTGACTGGCAATTTGTTATGTAAGTGAATATTGAAAAACCCACATATGAATAAATAACAACTTTTTTTGCACTTTATTTATTTGAAACTTTGTATATATCATACCAAAGCATTCTAATATCAATTAGAGTGTGATAGGCAGCAAAGCAATCACCTCTCTACAAGGGAGCAGAACATCTGTTACAAATATACCATGTTTCACTGCACTTTCCCCTGGAAGAGCAGACTCTACACTTTCTGGCAGCATTTTTTTTTTTAGTCTTCTGGGTTTTATTTCTTCTAGGATATGTTCTTTTATTTTACCTGATAGTTGACAAGGTGGATCTTTGCCAGGGGCTCTTTTAGAAATGCCACAAGAAGAACCAGGTGTGGGACTACCACTATATTCACCACAATCGTCAGTTATCCATTCTCTAGCTACTGCTAACAAAAACTGCTTGTAAGTCATTTTATTCTGTGCATTAAGGCTATAATAATTTTTAAATGCCTTGAACAAACCACAATCACTCAAATAGAAACTCACTTTCTTGTACCATTTTTGAGTTTTCTGGAGGATATTGAAGTTTGCCAGATATTGATCAAATTGATCAACTTCTTTCATATACACTCTAATATACAAATGGACTTAGTTATCTGATGACCAGTCCTCCTGTTTTCCTTTCCTGTAGATGCTATGGAGGTGTCATGAATAGTTGTCACCATGCAGACTAACCTCTTGTCTTTCCATATAAGAAGAATCTCTTTTCCCTTCCGTAAGAATGTCATTTTTCCCTTCTGTAGATTTTTAAATTTCTCCTTTAATTGGTTTGGTAGACCATGATTATCTTATCGTTCCACAAACTCTGGTTTTATTTTTCAACAATATTTCAGATGTGGACACACTGTTGTAATAATTGTCTTAGTAAATATGGTGCCATGAACCAAAATAAGGTTGTAGGACTGATAATACTGTTTCTTGCAGTTTTTTCCCTTCTCCATGTAAATCTTAAGTTTGCACATATATCCAGTTTCACTTTTGCTAATCATCCTGACCAAAATTCCATATTTTTAAGTTTTCTGGGATTATAGTTTTGAATCTGAGTTGTTCTCTCCACTTTATCATTGCCTCATCAAGTGACAGCTCTTATTTGGGTGTATAGATCAATTGAAATTTTGGTAGAAAATAATCCAAAAAAGGTTTAACTTTTGAAATTCTGTCTGCAGGAAGTGGAGTTCCAAGTTATCGTTAAAGTGAAGAAATGTCATTATTTGTTTGAATCTTCTTTTCGTCATAATCTTTGGAAAGATAGGTGTTTCAAGTAAGGGATCAGTCGATCAATATTCTTTCCAGTGTGACTTTCTTATTTGTCCCATAAAAATTATTAATCAAAGAAACTTCTTCATGTCACTATTGGTTACATCAGTTCATTTTAAAGCCTTATAATTTTTACATGATTTTTCATTCTGTTGGTACTACAAGTTTGTTTGAGAAGCGACCAACTTGAAAAAGTCATTATCAACAATTAATTCTGTTATTTCACTAACACTTTGCAGGTTATTACATTCAATAGTTGCAGCTGACACACCTGTAAAGTCTTCCTTTTTTTTTTTAAAGAACTTTTATTGAGATACAGTTAATATACAATACACTGCATATATTTAGAGTGCATGTAAAATCTTCTAATTATCATGAAATGTTGTTTTCAATCCATTCTTCTGTAGAATCAAAGGGGCATTCTCCAGCACATTGAATTTCATTTTCACTTTCTGTGTCAGAATTAATCACTAAAGTTTTTTGTCTTTTTCTTGGTCTAATATTCACATCATCTGAATCAGAACTATATTCTGAAGAACTATCATCTTCTAATACACTAGTATATATGCTGGACAATCAGAGAAATTATCTGCATAAAATTCACTGAAAAATTCTTCTCACTCAAAATTTCACAATGCATCATTTTTGAAAATTTTAAGGTAATAAACTTGCATTTATAAGATACACAAGTTTGGAACAAAAACCTAATGGGGCAAAATGTGAATGACAATGATAATCAATGATATAAGTTGTATAATGAATGCTTGATCAATTTTAAGCTCTAACAACTTTGCATGGTGATGTTACTTTTATCATTCTCTAAAAACATACTGATACATCTCTGTCAATAATGTTTGGGTGACAAAAGATGTATTAATCTGTCTCTGGTCAATAACATGTTCAGCTTGTATCCTGCTACCTTGCTGAATTCATTTATCAGTCCTAATAGTTTTTGTGTGGAGGCTCTAGGTTTTCTATATATAGTACCATGTCTTCTGTATATAATGACAATTTTACCTCTTCTTTTCCAATTTGAATACCTTTTCTTTTTCTTGTCTGATTGCTGTGGTTAGGATTTCCAATACTATGTTGAATAGAAGTGATGAGAGTGGGCATCCTTGTCCTGTTCCAGGTTTTAGTGGGAAGGCTTTCAGCTTTTCACCATTGAATATTATGTTGACTGTGAGTTTGTCATAAATAGCTTTTATTACTTTGAGATATATTCCCTATACACACACTTTTGTAAGAGTTTTTTTTTTTTTTAAATCATGAATCAGTGTTGAATTTTATCAAATGCTTTTTCTGCATCTATTGTGATAATCATGTGTTTTTTCTTTTCTTTCGTTGGTGTGGTGTTATCACATTGATTGATTTGTGTATGTTGAATCATCCTTGTGATCCTAGGATACATCCAACTCGATTGTGATGTATGATCTTTTTTTTATGTGTTCTTGTGTTCAGTTTGCTAATATTTTGTTGAAAATTTTTGCATCTATATTCATTAAATATATTGGCCTGTAATTTTCTTTTTTGGTATTGTCTTTGTCTGGTTTTGGTATCAGGGTAACATGGCTTCATAGAATGACTTTGGGAGTGTACACGCCTCTGCGATCTTTTGCAAGAGCTGGAGAAGGATCAGTGTAAGTTCATCTTTGTTTGTTTGGTAGAATTCCCCAGTGAAGCCATATGGTCCTGGACTTTTGTTTGTAGGGTTTTTAAAAAAAAAATTATTGAAGTATAATTGATTTACAATGTTGTGTTATTCTGCTGTACAGCAAGGTGATTCATATATATATGTGTATATATATATATATTTATATATATATATTCTTTTTTACATTCTTTTCCATTATGGCTTGTCACAGGAATTGAATACAGTTCCTTGTGTTATACAGTACGACCTTGTTATTTATCCATTCTATATATGCTAGTTTGCATCTGTTAACCTGAAACTTGTAGGGAGACTTTTTTTTTTTTTTTATTACTATAGATTCTATTTCACGTCTAGTGATCGGTCTGTTTAAACTATGTATTTCTTCTGGATTCAATTTTGGTAGGCTGTATGTTTATATAAACTTGTCCATTTCTTCTAGGTTGTCCAATTTGTTGACATAGTGTTCTCTCTCTTTTGTATTTCTGTGGTATTGGTTTTTATTTTGATTTTTTTCATTTCTTATTTTGTTTATTTGGGTCCTCTCTCTTTTCTTCTTTGTGAGCCTGGCCAGGAGTCTGTTGATTTTACTTACCTTTTCGAAGAACCAGCTCTTGGTTTCATTGATTTTTCTCTATTTTGTAATCTCTATTTTATTTATTTCCTCTCTGATCCTTATTATTTCCTTCCTTCTGAAGACTTTAAGTTTTGCTTACTCTTCTTTTTCTAATTCTTTTAAGTGTTAGTTTAGGTTGTTTATTTGAGATTTTTCTTATTTTTTGAGGGAGGTATGTATTGCTATGAACTTCTCTGTAAGAACTGCTTTTGTTGCAGCCCATAGATTTTGTATGGTTGTGTTCTCATTGTCTTTGTCTCAAGATTTTTTAAATGTCCTCTTTGAGTTCATCATTGACCCATTGGTTTTTTTTTTAGTAGCATGTTGTTTAGTCTCCATGTAATTATTTTTTTCTTGTTTCTCTTTATGTGGTTTCTAGTTTCATGCTGTTGTGGTCAGAAAAAATGCCTAATATAATTTCTACCTGCTTAAATTTGTTGAGGCTTGTTTTGTGTCCCAGTACGTGGCCAATCCTAGAGAATGTTCCACGTACACTTGAAAAGAATGTGTATTCTGTTTTTTTTGTATGTAATGTCCTGAAAAGTCTAACTGTTATATTGTATCATTTAGGGTGTCTATTGCCTTATTGATTTTCTGTCTGGTAGATCTGTCCATTGATGTGAGTAGGGTGTTAAAGTCTTATGGAGTGGGGCCCACCATAACAGCCTCATTCTCAGTGTTCTTATAGTGGGCATGGCTCCACCTCTGGGAGCATGCAAGTGCTGGTGGGTTGCCCCTATATGGAAGCAAAGCTGAAATCCGAGCCAATCCCCAGGGGTGATGTGACTTTGGAAGCAGGGCTGAAATCTGAGCCATGTCCCAGAGGCTGTGTGATCCATAGATTTATTCACCACCACCAACAGCTTTATAAACTCAGTGTCTGTGGGACATCCGAGTGGATTACAGATGCTTCTGTGGCTGGGACAGGTCCAGTGATAGTGGCTGTGGGTTCTGCAGGCACATGCGCATGATGGTGGAGGGATTCTGGGTTTATTCAGTAGCTCCCATGGCAGGTCCAGGTGTGTGACTACTGTGGTCTCAATGCCTGACCTCAGTGGTTCTGTGCCAATGGATCTGTGCTAGTGGCTTTGTGAACACAGCACCTAAGGGACACCCAGGCTGATTGTCCAAATTCCCACAGTTGAGGCAGGGTTGAGGGAAGCACCCAAAACAGTGTACTTTGTGAGCCAGCACAACAGGTGACAGGAGTCACCACAGAGCACACTCCGTGATGGACAGCTGCTGCAGAGGAATACTCAGTGGCTCCTCTCCCAGTGGGAGCACTCCAGGCCCACCTACATCACACTACAGTTCAGAAATGGTTCTAGGGGCATCTACTCCAATAACTGGGGAGGAGACCCTTCCCCTGACAGGGCTGTGACAACCACAGAGCAAAGAGGATGCCCCAGTCAACATCCAGTGCAGGCTCTGGTCACAATAACACCAATCATACCCCTTATCAAGGGGATAATGGCCAACACATACCAAGGAAAGATGTGGCAGGCATCCAAACTAAAGACAGCCCTTGCACCAAAAATATTAGATTCACAGAGGCTACACAGAGACATTCCCACATTAAAAATAGTCCTTCAAGACCACAGTAGATAATTTTCTCCTAAACACATAGAGTCAGAGAAATATAAGTAAAATGAAGAAGCAGGAGAACACTCCCAATTAAAAAATCAAGAGAATTCCCCTGAAAGAACAAACAATGAAACACATCTCTCCAGTCTGCCAGATCTTGAGGTAATAGAAACACTGAAGGAATTAAGAAAGGCTATTGATAGAAATGCAGATTACTGTAAAAAGGAGCTAGAAACTATAAAGAAGAGACAATTAAAACTAGAAAACTCATTTGAAGAGACAAAAGCTGAGCTAAAGGCAATAAATAGCAAACTGGATAATGCAGAAGAATGAATAAGTGATCTGGAAAAGCGAATAACAGAAATCTCCTGATCAGAACAGCAGACAGAAAGACAAATGAAAAAGAAAAATGAAAGCAATATATGAGGCCTATGGGACAATATAAAGCATCTCAGTCTATGCATAATACGGACCCCAGAAGGAGAAGAAAGAGAAGAGGGGATCAAAAATGTATTTGAAGAAATAATGGCTGAAAACTTCCCAAATCTAAAGAAGGAAAGAGATATCCAGGTACAGGAAGCAAGGATGGTCCCAAACAAGAAACCCCAAGAGCCCTACACCAAGACAGAGGATTATAAAGGCAGTAAGAGAAAAACAAAGAGCTAATTACAAGGGAACCCCCATAAGGCTATCAGCTGATTTCTCTACAGAAGTGTTGCAGGCAAGAAGTGAGTGGCAAGATATATTCAAAGTCCTGAAAGGAAAAAACCTGCAACTTAGGATACTCTACCCAGTAATGTTATCATTTAGAATAGAAAGAGAGATAAAAAGTTTCTCAGACAAGCAAAAACTAAAAGAATACAGCAATACTAAACCTATTCTAAAAGAAATATTGAAGTTCTTCTCTAAATAGAAAAGAAGCAAGAATCTATAGGAAAGAGAAAATCACAATTGGAATGTAAATCACTTAAACAGGCCAGTACACAGATTAAAACAAAATTTAAAAAAAAATGGGAAAGTGATGATAATTACAATGAACAGCAAAAGGATAAACATGAAGATGTAAAGGAAGACATTAAAATCATAAAATGTGGGGGAGAAGAGTGAGAAAATGTAGATTTTTTTTCAGAATGCATTTGAAGCTATATGACTACCAGTCTAAAGCAGGTAGATATAGTAGTGGGTTAACATACTTGAAAAACAGGGTAACCACAAATCAAAAACATACAATAGATTCACAAAAACCAAAAAGAGGAGAACACAAGCATAGTACAAAAGAAAACCATCAAATCACAAAAGGAAAAACAAAAAGAAAAAGAAAGGAACAAAGAAGAAATACAAAATCAACTGGAAAGCAAGGTTTAAAGTGGCAATAAATACATATCTATCAATAATTACCTTAAATATCAATGGACTGAGTGCTTTAATCAAAAGATGCAGAGTGGCAGATTGGATTAAAAAACAAGGGCCTTCGATATATTGCCTACAGAAGACTCACTTTAGGGTGAAGGACACACACAGATGGAAAGTGAGGGGATGGAAAAAGATATATAAATGGAAATAAGAAAGCGGGGGTAGCAATACTCATATCAGACAAAATAGACCTTAAAGCAAAAGCCATAAAGAAAGGTAAAGAAGGACACTGTATAATGATAAAAAGATCAATACAAGAGGATATTACACTCATTAACATATATGTACCCAATATAGGATTACCCAAATACATAAAACAAATACTAACAGAGATAAAGGGAGAAATTGATGGGCATACAATAATATTGCAGTATGAGACAGACTTCTTCTATCTTCCAATCTTGTTCCTTCTAGTTTTGGCCAGCCTATTTGCCATTTCCCAGAAGCTCATGCATATTTTTACCTTAGGCTACTTCTTTCTCCCCACAAAATGAATGACGATGTGTACTGCTTAAAGTTCTGCCTGATGTAAGGCTTTTCCTTTATCACAGTCTTTCAGGGCCACCCATTAGGAGGTGAGAAGGTCAAAACAGTCTTGGGATAAGACCAGGGATGTGACTGTGTGTACCACTGTCTATCCCAAGTGAAAGAGAAGTGGTTCTACCATTTCTTACAGATGTGTGTTATAAATAATTCATTAGCCAGATCCATAGCTGCACATCAACTATCAGAAGTAGTGTTTGGACTTCCCTGGTGGTCCAGGGGTAAGGCTCCATGCTTCCACTGCAGGGGGCGCTGGTTTGATCCCTGGTCAGGGAAGTTCCGCATGTGTTTGGTGTGGCCACAAAAATAAAAAAAGTAGTGTTAATCTGTTGTAGTAAACATTTCATAGTCATTTCAGCTTGATTTATTTACTGTGGTTCCCAGTCATTTCCCATGATTCATTTGATTTTTGTGGATACCAGACTGGTGAATTAAGAGAGAATGTGTTGGCAAACACATTGCTGGCATTCATTGAGTCTTTGAGCATAGTACTAATCTACCTTTCCATCTGAATATGATATTGTTTCTGATTTTCAATCTTGGCTGGATTTGGGGGTGGAGAATAGTTTTAGGGTATTTTACATGGTATTTTCTCCGATGATGGTCCTTACTCCACAGGTCAATGAACTGATTGAGGTAAGGATCTCTCAAACTGCTAAATATACTGTCTACTTCTGTCTAAATATACTAAATAAACTGCTAAATATACTGTCTAATTCTGACATCCATTTCATTTAATATGGAACATAATCCTTATAACCTTCCAGGAACCATTCTATCAATGTATGAGGATTGGCTCTAGGTGCCTTTTCAAAGTTGTTGAATCCTGAATCATAAAAGAGTGCTTCCACATCAACAAACTCTCCCTTGCAAAGCCTTATGTTCTGCCTACCACCACCTATTCAGTCTAGTGCCTTCTAGATCTTCCATTGGCCATGTTCTCCTGGTTCCTACCAATATATATTACTCGGGTTCTGTAGTTCTTTTGGTGAATAATTAATTCCCTCCCCAAGAAGGACTTTTACTTCAATAGATGGCATGTGCTAAGACTCAATCTTAGTCATGGGTTTAGCAGCCATCAGGGAGGCTGTGGTGGAGTTTTAAGGGACCAACTGTCCAATCCCATTTCACAGAGGAAGATCTTATTGATTCCTATAGCATGTTAGGGTTATCATTATGTGATTTACCTCCAACAGTGGGATTCCTGTTGCCACGTGGTCAGCAAACGACCCAACTCCAGAATCCTATGCTAAGAGTCTACTACCTAGGACCAAATCTAGTACCAAGTGACTTGGATTGGATTCTCAAGCAGCAGAACCTGAGGCAGAATCGTTTAGAAGTGATTTATTAGGAAATGTTTCTAGGAAAAACTGGTAAGGGAGTGGGGACATATGACCAGGGAAGGAGGCCAAAGGAGGGTATGTTATCAAGACAATTTCTAAAGAGAATAACTGGCTCAGGCCCCATGAGGACCTCAGAAAACAGTATAGGTCATGTCTCAAAGTGTCCCGATTAGGGACAAGGGAGTTGGAGAATTATCATGCTTCCATCAGTCAATATTTAGGAGCTGCACCTAAGGTGACATGAATCCTGTCACTTCCGGCTCTTTGTGCAAGCAGCCAGAGCAGTCCCCCTGCCCCCACAGAGAGATGCAGGTTCTGGCTATGGGCAGGCAAAGCACATTGAGAGCTGTTGTGCATAAGCATTCTAAAGAGATCAGAGAGGATATGGGTGGAGCACTGACAGCATCTGCCACTGTCATATTTATAAGCATTTGTTACAAGATTCATATACAACTAGGGTAGCATTCCTGTAGAAGAGAGAGAGTATATTTCTCAGTGTATTTCCCCCCATACCATTTGTACTGCTTTTTAATAGTTGACTACTTTTACAATAAACTTCAGTGTATATCACTTTTTTTTCTTAGTAGTCAAGTTTTGTTGCAATGAGTAGTCTACATAAAATTATAGTACTACATGAAATCATCATGGACTGATTAAGAACAGAACTGACCCTCATCTGTTCCCCAGTGAACTGCTGAGTGAAAGTCATTCTCCTAGAAGGCTAAGAGAGAAGGGTCAGGGACACATCTTCAAGTCCATCTCTTCTCTCCTCTGAATAGATTGGCCTTTGGTGGAGTTTGCCAGTTAAGGTATGGCATTTCATTGGGATAATGAAACTGTTATGCTGTAAATACTGCATTCAAATGCTTTCTTATATTATATGAAAGCTGTTTGTAATATGAAAACATTACCTCTTATATTTTGATGGTTTTAATTTAAATAGCATGTTTCCTTAAAAGACAGACATACCAATATTCTTCTGAAAAAATAAAAGGCAAAGATTTCAGCCTATTAGTTTGAATGAGACTTTGGGTGTGAGTCATTGTAGCTAACGAGAAGTATGCTTACACTATACATTACTGTTCTCTGGATTATATATATCTGACCATCTCATTGCTCCTGCCCTAGAGCAAGCACAAATGAAGTGGAGAATCATCTGGGATGGTGATGATTAGATGTCAGTTTGCACTGATCCACCTTTCTCATCCTTTTCTATTTTGATATCTAAGAACGCATTGGGATAGGAATCCCAAATATATCCTGGATAAAGGAGGTTTTCATTCTGAGCTGGTTCAGTGAGTGGTCTCTTGGGTTAAAACAAAACCATCTGCTACTTGTTTTGATTTTCAATCAAATATACACCTTGTTACATAAATATAATCTATGCATGTATTCTTAATAAAATAACACCCTATTTATTTAATGGACATTCAGAAGGTGATAGATAAATGGCCAGCCACATATTCAGAAGAATGCTTTTCATTTGGTTTAAAGCTCTTTTTCATGTCTAGAACTTAGCTTTTTAATTTATCTATAAAGAAATGTAATGAAAACTGTTTTTTTGCTAATCCAGAAGTAGAAAATGGAAGGTATCAATAATTAGTTCTTTAAAGAGTAGCTATCTAATGCTATCTCACTTTCTTTTATTTCCTTTTTAAGGAATTCCACAAAGATGTACTCATACCAATGAACTATAGGAGAAAAACCACATGGAAAATTTATTCTTTTGGAAGGCATACCTTTCCTTATCAGACTAAAAGTTTTGCCAGTGTTTTACAGGCAGTAAGCATATTATTGGCAAAAATATTTTTTAAAAATAATTATATAATTTTTTGTTTAAGATACTACTTTGAAATTGTGATTGTATCCATGTAGTAATTTGATAAGAGATTATATACTTTAATACATTCTCTTAAGTTATTTCTACATTAGATGACTAGATTTCAATTATGTATGTAAATGACTAGGATATTATTTTAAACTTCTGTTCTCTCCCTTCAAGTTTTCTAGTTCCAAAGGCATGATTGAGATCCTTAGCTTAACTCTACATGGGAAAACTAACCCTTTCAAAATAATTCTTCTCACTCTATTCTTGTTTTTTTCTAGCCTTTCCCAGTGGCTCTTTCTGATATTTCTCAGAAGTTCTCATGTATCAAGTAAACATGAGGTTATTCTTAGTATATTAGTGGTTATTATCATGGGAGAAGAATTATTTTAATATTATTAAAAAATGTCCACTTACTGCTGGAATAAATTAGTTTATTTTTAAAAATTGGTTCAATGATTGATATTTTTAGAATGTTAATTTAAAAAAAGAGCCAACTCTGTGTGCAGTCAGTCAGCTTTTGGCATCTTCGCCTGCCCTTCACAATAAGAACCCAGAAATCACTACGCACGTCAGATGGAAACCCAGTCTCATAAACTTAAATAATAACCCCTAGCACTGATGGTCTATTATTCTTTTCTGAGTCAAAGCACTTGAAAAGAATTAACAAATAAAATCTTCAAGACTCCCCTGAGGCAGGTAAATGTTTTCTTGCTTATTTCTTTACAGACCACATTTCAGGTTACTTGCCAAAGCTAAAAGGTCATTGTTGCTGATTCCAGGAGTGCCAAGAATCTTTTGGTTGCTAATTCAGTTCTTAGAAGATTATAATTAGAGATTGATATAAACTATGCCTAGTTTTGCATTTGGTTTGAATTAACATTGAAGTTTCTTGACCCATTTATTTTCTAGTTGGTAGAACTGTAAAGTTGGAAAGGTCCTTGGAGGTGATTTAGTCCAAATCTTTTATTTTATGAATGCTGAAAACTGAAGCTCAGGGTTGTAAAACCCTGCTCAGGTCTCAGTCTTCTCATCAATGGACTTCACTGGTGTGCAAAGATCTGATGGCCATGGCTTGATACTGAAATCTCCCAGTGGTTCAACAGATTTTCCAAGAGATAGCATTAGCTCTGTAGAGGAGTGGATAATGGGAAAAAATGGCAGGGGGGGTGGGGGGATGTTCTAGAGAGAGAAAAGATTTTGAGGGTTTGTTTTGTTCTGTTTTATTTCTGAACAAGCTTCTTTCTGTGCTGAATGACACCATGCCCAAGGAAGTCCATGATCTATTTCTTAGAAAAATGCCTCGGCTAAGAGCCATCACCACAGGCCTTCTCAGACACCCAAAATGGGCAAAGAATACTTGCTTGAAAAAATATTTGTAATATTTCCCTTGAAAAGCTAAGGGTGCTAAGAGGTGAGGGAAAAGGGAGAGGTTGTGAGGGGAAAAATATGAGTGCAGATGTAGCAAATAACGGGCAGATGCCACACAAAGATGAGTTCTGGCTTCCCAAATATGGCATGTCCTGTGCTGTTTGTGAGAGGCACACCGTCTGAACCCAAGCAGCACTCGGAAAATCTCCCTATATTTCTGTAATGACATATTAAGTAAGCAACTTTCAAACTTCTTTTGTACTCCAGTGCTCATTCCAGTTGCCTACTTGAAAGATCTGTTTTGATATCCCCAAAGTAACATGGTCAAAACTTGACTTCTGATCCTCTTTGAAACAGTTCTCTCAATGTCCTTCCTAACCTAGGAAATAACTCCATGCTTCTAGATACTTAGGCCAGAAATCTTGCAATAATCCTTAAATCTTTTCTTTTTACATCTCACATCCAATTAATCACTGAATCCTATTGATCCATATTCTTATCCCTGAGGAATCTTGAGCACTTAGTTACCTTGCTCTTCTTAGACTATGGCTGCTATTTTATTTTTTCATTTGCTATGAAAATTGGGAGGAGGAGTACCAAGAGTGGTCCTAGAGAATAATCTGTTTGCCAAGTACATCCTTCCCTGCCTATATTGTATAAAGGACAGTCTTGCCTCCTCTTAATAATCATGGCCAATTACCACCACCATGATGGCACTGACTTTCCTTAAGTGATGGTTGTTTCACACAAGGAGCCCAAAATAACAGGATAGGAGCCATAGCTTAAATTTGTAAAGATTTTTTACAATGTACCCTGGTAGAAAGAGTCTGTATCACTAAAGCTGTAGGGCTCAGGGTTGTAGGGATGGGAAGCAAAATTCCCCAAATGGGTCACCAGGAGTAATGTTTAGCAGAGCTACTCCTACTTCTATCCTTGGGCTCCTAAACCCATTTATTCTATTTATTGAGGATAAACCACTATATGATGACTACTAGTTTAAATGTATGCTGTATCCAGAAGGATGGTACTTCAAACTTATAGGATATTATCTTCAAGCTTGAGCTTCAGGCATGCCTTCAAAAAGTTGCTCTAGCTTCTGCTTCTGGCAAGAGGAAGTAAAAAGGCCACATTTACCTTCCCTCTGAAACAAACAAAAACTATCAGACAAAATAGATGAAACTACAGTTTTTAAGACACTGATGTCAAGCAATAAAGGACAGCAATTCCCTGAGAGACAGGAAACAAATATGGTAAGCAGTACGATTCTTCCAACTTACTGCCTAGAGAGAGTTTCCATATTATGGCACAGGAAGCGGGCACTGAGAAACAGGTCTGGAAACTCTGAGATTAAGCTATGGAGCTAAGAGTTCAGACAAACCAAGCAGTTAGAATTGATGGGACAGAAAACTAAGAAGAGAGCTCTTCAAAGAGAGAGAACTGGGGAGGGCTTCAGAAGGTCCCTTTTGAGTATTTAGCAGATCACTAAGCAGTGCATGCATTTGCTGGGAAAAGAACCATCCCAAAGTTTATTATATTGTATTATATTATATTATATTATATTATGTTATATTATATTATATTATATTATATGGTGCTCACATAGGGCTGAGAATAGTGCTTCCTCACCATAGCCAGGTGGAAAAACTCATGATTAACACGGCATTAAGTTGAGAACTCAAAAAGGTATTGCCTTAGTGGAGAATAATCATTCCCAGACTGAGCACTGCTCTGGACCTGCTAACAAGGCATAAAGGCAATATTAGAAAGGATCAAGCTGTTCCAAAGTAACTGCAGCCCAGAACAAAGCTCAAGACAGCTTACAGGAATTCAAAATTATCCAGTACCCAACTAGGTAAAAATCATAATATCTGACATTCCAGGCATATAAAAAAAGGCAAGAAAATACACCTTACAATGAGAAAAATCAATCAATCAAACCCAACCCAGAACGGATACAGATGCTAGAATTAGCAGAGGAGGATACTAAAAGTTATTATAACCATATTCCTACAGATATGGAATATATTTAAAAATTCATATCAAACTTCTAGAGATGAAAACTACAATGTTTGAGAAGAAAAATAACCAGGATAAGAATAAGAAATATTACACATTGCAGAAGAAAATTAATAAACTTGAAGGCAGAGCAATAGGAACTACCCAAAATAAAACAGAAAAAAATTTAAATAGAGATCTGTGAGCTATGGAACAACTTCAAGTGCCCTAATGTATAAGTAATTGGAGTTCCCAAATGAAGGATGTAGAGCAGAAAAATATTTGAAGAAAAAAAATGGCCAAAAACTATCCAAACTTAATGAGGACTGTAAACCCACAGATCCAAGAAATTCAGTGAATTCCAAGTAAAACAAATATGAAGAAAATGATACCAAAGCACATTGTAACCAAATTGCTCAAAACTAATGATAAGACAATCTTAAAAAGCAGCTAGAAGGAAAAGAAATGTTACATACAGAGATGTAAGGATGGCATCAACTTTCTCACTGGAGACAATGCAAGCAAGAAGACAGTGAAGCAGCGTCTTTAAATTTTTGAAAGAAAAGAAAAACTGTCAACTTAGAATACTATACCTGGCAAGAAGTGTGTTCAAAAACAAAGGCAAAATACGATGTTTACAGGTATACAACAGTTAAAAGAATTCATCAGCAGCAGATCTATACTACAAGAAATGTTGAACGAAGTCTTTTAGCCAAAAAGAAAGTTACAGCAGATAAAAACCGGATCTACACAAAAGAATGAAGAACAACAGAAATGGCAACTACCTGGTAAATACATGACTTTAAAATTTTTATTTATATCTCCCTAAAAAATCATGGACTATTTGTGGGTTTACAACATATGTAAAAAGAAAAATGCATAAAGGCCCGAAAGGGAGAAACAGATGTACACTATTATAAGGCTCTTGTGGTATATATGAAGTGACACACTATCACTTGAAAGACTATGATAAGTTAAAGGTGTATTTGATAAACCTGAAAGTGAACACTACAAAAACAAATTAAAGTGTTATACCTAATAAACCAATAAAATGAAACCATAAAAAATATCAATACAAAAGAAGGCAAAGAGGAAAAGGGAAATGAGAAAAAATTGGGACAAATGAAAAAAAAAGCAAGATTATAAACTCAATCCTAAACATATCAATACTCACATTAAATGTAAATGCTAGGTTTAAGCACAAGTAGGGTCCAGGTTTTCAAGAAAGTAGCACGACCAGGTAGAGCAGATTCACCATTGTTGCACCACTGACTCTTCTTTGGTTCAAACCAACAGCCAAATGTAAATATCCCTTCTGAGCAACTGCTAGGGGATGAAAAAATGTCCATTCAGTACTTTGCTACAAGCTTATTATGGAGTGCTTCAGCATGACATTCCCCACTCAGAAGTACTGAATTATATAATTAAGTAATTAAGGGGAAAATCTCCGCAGTTAGAACTTTAGATGGTGCATCTGATCATCTGCTTTGTGTGAAAGAAAAATAGCTAAAGAGAACTTATGAGTAGAGGCAAATAGCCTGGCTGGTTTGTCAGAGGCCAGAGGAGAGATATTTGAGAGATCAGGGCTCAGGAGGACTGAGTGAGAAGAGCATGTGGATTCACTTAAAGAATCAGGCATGAAGCATGAAAATGCTGTAAACAATGAAGCAGACAAAATAATTCAGTCCATTAACTTTGGCCAGCCTCTGTCATTAGCCATCCAAGTGCTGGTAGAACGGGCATATGAATGGAGTTTGGTGAAAGCTACATATGGGCTCAGCAGCATGGACTCCCACTCATCAAGGCTGACCTAGCTACTACATTTATCAAATGGCTAACCTGACAGCAACAGAGACCAATGCTGACTCTGATATACAACCAGTTCTCTGTGAGACCAGTCAGATACTTGGTTATTTGATTATATTGTTTGATTACATTTGATATTTGGATATTTGATTATAGTGGGTCCTTCCTCCCTAAAGGAGAGTGATTTATTTTTCACCAGATTGACACATATTTCAGGTATGGATTTGCCTTTCTGGCCCTGCCTGAGCTAGTGCCACTCTCTGATGGCTTTCAGAGTGTTTTTAAAACAAACACAAGACCCAATATAATATTCCATTAGACCAAGGAACCCACTCTACAACAAAGGAGGTGCAATGTTGGGCACACCACCATGGGATCCACTATTCCTATCACATACCACATTATCAGGAAGCTGCTGCCTATTAGAGCTATGGACAATCTCTTTCTTTCTTTCCTTTCTTTTCCTTTCCTTCCCTTCCTCCCCTTTTCCCTACCTCCCTTCTTCATTTGTTTGTTAACTCGCTCCTTCCTTCCTTCCTTCCTTCCTTCCTTCCTTCCTTCCCTCCTTCCTGTCTTACTGAGGTATAATGGACACACAATAAACTGAACATGTTTAAAGTATATGATTGGATGTTTAGGCATATGTATATAACCTATGTATATAACCATGAAACTATTTTCACAATCAAGATAATCATAAATCAAGATAATAAGCAAGATAATCATACCCAAAAGTTTCTTCAAGCCGCTTTATTATCCTTCCCTCCTATCCATCTCTGCCCCCAAAACACCACTGATCTGCTGTCACTATAGATTAGTTTGTATTCCCTAGCATAATTAGTCTGTGAAGAAACCAGACACTATGTATTCTTTTTTGTCTGGCTTCTTCACAGAGTAATTATTTTGAGATTTATCTGTATTGTTTCTTGTACCAAAAGTGCATTCTTTTTATTGCTGAGTAGTATTATATTCCATAGATATACCACAATTTGTCAATCAATCTGTTGATGGTCATTTCAGTTGTTTCCAGTTTTTTTACTTTGGCTTTTATTTGCTAGTTTCTTTTTTTTTTTAAATTTTTAAAATTTATTTATTATCTTTTTGGGGGTACACCAAGTTCAATCATCTGTTTTTATACACATATCCCCGTATTCCCTCCCTCCCTCGACTCCCCCCCACCCTCCGTCGACTCCCCCCACCCTCCCCGTCCCAGTTCTCTAAGGCATCTTCCATCCTCGAGTTGAACTCCCTTTGTTATACAGCAACTTCCCACTGGCTATCTATTTTACAGTTGGTAGTATATATATGTCTGTGCTACTCTCTCGTTTCATCTCAGCTTCCCCTTCACCCCGCACCCCCCCAAACCTCGAGTTCTCCAGTCCATTCTCTGCATGTGTGTCCTTGTTCTTGTCTTGTCACTGAGTTCATCAGTACCATTTTTAGATTCCGTATATGTGAGTTAGCATACAATATTTGTCTTTCTCTTTCTGACTTACTTCACTCTGTATGACAGACTCTAGGTCTATCCACCTCATTACATATAGCTCCAACTCATCCCTTTTTATAGCTGAGTAATATTCCATTGTATATATATGCCACATCTTCTTTATCCATTCATTTGTTGATGGGCATTTAGGTTGCTTCCATGTCCTGGCTACTGTAAATAGTGCTTATTTGCTAGTTTCTTAAGGTGGAAGCTGAGGTAATTGATTTGAGATTTTCTTTTCTAATATACAATAAATTTCACTCTAAATACTTCTCCAGTGGATCCCACTAATTTTTTTTTTCATTTTAGTTCAGTTCAAACACTTTCTAATTTCCCTTTTGATTTCTCCTTTGGCCCATGAATTATTTAGAATCATTTAGTTTCTAAATACTTGTTTACTGCCCATGTATTTTTGTCTCTGGTACTCTGTTATACCAACTCCTCAATTCCCTTTTTTTTCAGGGCCCTGTGGATGCTACTCCAACTCTGCCACTGATTATGATAAATGGGCCAGCTCTGCCTCTGATGTTATATGCCACCTCCTGGCCTCTATTTTAGGATCCTCTTTTTTCTACTGCTAACAGTAAGCCAAGTTCTGTAACATTATCTCCAATTTCCAGTGCCAGACTTGCAGAGAAGAGCCATCTCTGAGATTCTCAATGATACTGAGGCTGCTTTGACCAGCGCACTCCTTACTGTTTTGATAAACAGAATATGCTTTAGGCTTTCACATGGAACTTAGTGGACCTGGGTGTTCTGGCCTTCCCTAGTATTTCCTCTTTATGATTCTCACTTCTCTGCGCCTTTCAAGCCCTTTACTTACTGTGAGCCATCTATTTCTCCATGCTTTCATGATCCATCCTAAAACACTCTTTCCATTGTCTACCAGAGTGTTTTCCAAGGCGTTAAACGCTATATAATAGAGGATTGCCTCATATTGGTAAATCCTCTCTTATTCTATCTTCCACATCTGTTAATCTACATCCTCTATAATCTCATGTATTTTCCTATGTTGACCGCTCCTTTGGGGTACTGTCTCTTTGCCCTCTTAGCAGGTCCAACACATTTCCAACCTGTTTCTGCTGTGATTTAAGCCAGTTGTTGGACTGGGGCCAGAAGGATAAGAGGGGGCAAATCATCAAGGTCTTCATCAGAGGCCCTTGCATTGTCTTTAATCAAGAAGGGAACACTAGCCTTTAACATGGAAGAGTGAGCTACCATATAATCCGAGTGCTCAGGGGAATATGGTAATTCAAGATTTGAGAGCATTAACTTTGATGTCCTCATCAAATCTCAGAATCCCACTCCTTCCTAACTAGGCACTAGTCTCTGCATAGCTGATTTTCCAGGGTTGAGTATTCAACCTTCTTTGCAGCTCTGCAATCAAGTCTTGAGCCTGATCCTCAGCTTTTTCTGTCCTCTTGCTAGGAGATGGGAGCTTTTTTTTGTGTAGCTTCCAAGAAGGTCTTCTGTCTTTCATGCTTTGCCTTAATTGTAAATCCTGCTTTATCTTTTATGATCTTTTGTCAATGCCTCTATAGCTCTCAGCAACAGCCATCAGATTCCTTATAATTACTTGCTCCAAACTCTCAAATGCTTGACATATTCCACTACCAGTGTTTTCCTTTCTTCTGACCACCAGGGTGAAAGTTTCAGCAATTGCATAGCTATAGCATACTGAAGGCTTTCAGTATTTCACCCTACCATCAGTGATGGGTCTTTACAGCCAGCTGATCGGCAGGTGATTTGGCTGCAAAACCCCACTTTAGAATCTACTGGAGCCAACTTTTGTAGGTCATACCCCTCAGGAAACAATGAGGTATAGTTTTGCACATGGTGGGTTATTAGAGAGTGTTCTTGAGAACCACATTGGTAAGCAAGTGAGGAAAGTAGGAGAGAGCAGAGGAAAAGTTAAACTGAGATGCAGTTGCAACTGAAGACTTAGTTGATGACATAGGAGTCTGAAGCTGGGGCAGCTCTTCAGTGTTGTCACCAGTGATTTGATGTAGGCTGTTTCTAGGGAGGGAGCAGACTTGGAACATTACTTGGAGCAGTATCTCAGTGAGTCACATTCCTTCAGCCTAGGGCAATTCATGTGGAGGAGCTTAACTATGAGACCTGGGCAGGTACCACTCCAGGCAGCTGAAGGAATGGGAGTCTTGGTCCTGAAGTATGGTACCTGGATGGTGCACCACAGTATTCACTGTAAACATTTTAGGACCTTTAGCCCAAGTAGAGACTTTGCTTAATATTGACAATTTCTAGGATATCAATATTTTCTGTGAAGTGTTAACCAGCTATAAATTCAGATATCACTCATCCAATTTATCTTATACCTTGAGGATATAATGAAACACTTAAAATCATAAATCTGGAGGCCAAATGCCTTGGTGAAATAAAGATGGAGTATGTCTACCATTTCTCCACCATCCCTGTGTATAATTTATACTGAGCAATGAAATGACATTAGCATGCATTGAGTTACCATAACTCAAACACTCTGGATCCTCCTAACTGCTTCACGAACTATTTATTTAATAACTTATTCTAGAGATTTTTGTTTGTTTGTTTGTTTGTTTTTTCCAGGGATCAGTCTTATGGTTACTAATTCCTGGTTTCCAGAATCCTGTCTCATCCTGGGTCTAAGCAGAGTATTACTTTATATTGTTTCACCTTTCTTCTCTAAAATTCCTCAACAAATACTTTTGATGTCTTAATATTAGTGCCAAGACTTTTCTCCCTCTCTCTCCTTTTCATCATCTCAGTCACCATGAGAAGCCCAAGTACCGCAGCGAAGAGTAATCGCTGCTCTCCTCAACTAGAGAAAGCTTGAGTGCAGCAACAAAGACCCAACGCAGCCAAAAATAAATTAATTAATTAAAAAGAAAAAAACTTAAAAAATAAAAAGAAAGTCATAAACATACATCTAAGCAGTGCTCATGAGAGATTTTTATGAATGAACACACTAAGAGTTTATGTGTGTTATGTTTTCGTTTGGATATAGAAATTATTAGCTTTTATTGATCCTTGAATTACCGCATGAATGTGAGAGTGATTACATTTCTGAAAAGTTTGGGTAATACTTTATGAGAAATTAAGTGGCTAGTTAACCAGAACATTTGATATGAAAAAGCTCAGCAGGTCACACATTTTATAAATGGCACTACTGAAAATTATTATTTATCAAATTCTGAAAAGTGCACTGTTTAACCTACCATTTCTTCCAAAGTTCTCAGGGGACTTAATATTATTTTGTACAACGAATTGGTCTAATAGAGTAATCAGATTAGCATCAAAACATCTACTTCAACACAATACTTATCAGCTAAAAATCAGAGTTACAAATTGTGAGTGTTGTACTATAATTATTTTTTTCCATCTTTAATTTTTGGCTTTGGTAGGAGCTCTCACAGACATCTAAGTTACCTGGTCTTTCTAGCTATACCCAGCAAGACGATGGAGTTCCTGGGCTTTTTCTAACACAGCAGGGAAATCTGAGTTTCTTTCTTCCTTTATTCTGACTTCAGTCCTATAGGGACTAAAAAAACCTCTTCAGTTAGATGAATGTGTCTTGCATACAGCTGTGAAAATTTTCACACATCAGGAGAAATCAGCAACATGTGCTGCTGAAAGAAGAAAAAAGAGTTACTGTGAAGTGAAGCTTGAAGGAAACACACCCCAATGTTTGTGCAGGCAAATGAGTGAACACAGACCCTGGGGTCCCTAACACACCATTTTGGTGAATTATTATGCATGATTTGTCCACACTGACAAAATGATTAACTGTTTTGCATCGATAAATTCATGACCCCAAAGATGAAAGGTAAATATGGCTATGTTGACAAATGGCTTGATTGTAAAATTCTGGTATAAACAAAGGCATTATAAGAAAAAAAATCTGTGTGGAATAAATTCATGTCAATTTTCTTATCGGTCACCAGAACAACTGGTTATTCTTTCAAAAATTGATGCTATGATATTAATTATCTGTGATGCTAAGTGGGGAAGATACTTAGGGGTAGAATTCTAGGGTGAAAGAAATGGATATTAAGACGTAAAGAGGGGCTCAGCCTCAGGAAAGAAAAGCTTTAAATGGAGCTCGTCTAATCACCTACAAAGTGGGTGAGAAGGGAAATGATTCTTGACTCAATATCTAAGGCAATCTTCCAATATATTCTGGCTTTAAAGAAACTTGCAGGTTCTTCACATTTTATGTTTCCCACCTCAGAGGGGAAAAATATGGAATACAAAAAGCTGGACTGATATTTCTCAAACAGAAGCTGCTGAAAAGATGAATAATTTCCTTTTCTTATTTTTCACTGTAGGCAAGAAAATTATAATCCTAGGAAACTTATTTGATAGGTGATAGTTAGGATACTGTGATCCTGGAAATGTGGGTGAGTTTAAAACTGTAGAAAACTAGATAATAAAACTAAAAGCAAACAAACCAACCAACCCTAAAGGTAAAGGCACATAGAGAATGAAGTGGATCTTGCCTCAGCAATCTTAGGTTTGTTTTGCCTATGTCAACATAAAAATTTACTCAAAATAATAATGGAAACAATGGAAATTCTATGTTTTCCACTCTATTCAGAATTGTTGATGTATTAGTATAGCCCTTAGTTCTAGCTATTCAAACGATATCTAGACCAGTGTCTCCCACACTTTAGAATGTATATGAATCATCAAAGGTCTTGTGAAACAGCATTTTCTAATTCAGTTGGCCTCAGAGTTTATATCTCTAACAAGTTCCCAGATGACACTGATGTGGAAAGTCCAAGGACCATATTTAGAGAAGCAAAGACTTAGAAAATTACATTGTTTTTTGGAACAATTCAGAAGAACATCTAAGGGATATTAATTAGCAATTAATCAATTAGATCTGAGAGGAAAGGTGATGACTTCTGGGAAAAATAGTAAATATATGAAGAGAAAGAATAATGAATACTAGAGGACCAAAGAAAATAAATGGCTCTTAACCGAGTTTTCTTATTCCACAGACAGCAGAATTACAAGTGAGTTTCCAGATAGCTTAAAGGGGCTGTGCAATATCTGGAAGAATTTTATGATAGTAGGAGGTGCTAAATATAAAATAGTTTACTCAGAGAGGCAAATCTCCTACCAAGAGTTTGGGATGATTTAAGAGTGGTTGTCCCTCAGGAAAGATGGATTTTCTTCCTCACCTCTTAAAAACCTCTTCCTGGTGAGTGTTTGTAGATTTGCCATATAAGTTTGGTAATCTTAATAAGATGTATGTATTTAAAAATCATTTGGAAGCAAATTCTAAATATCAGAGCTGACAGCAGACCTCACCTACAGCACCATTTTTTGTTACTTGATTTATTTACTTATTTTGGTGGTATTGGAAGAGCTCTCTCAGAGGAAGACATTTATTACATCACTTCACATTGCATGTGATATTCCCTATATAGACTTTGTTCTCTTGTTTTTCCAATGGCTAACTAGAGGAAAAGTGAATAAGATATACTACTTGAATTTATATCATTTTTAAAAACAAAACTTCACAACTGATTAGTAAAAGGTGCAAAAATATAGCCTCAATTTTTAAAAATGCAATAAAAGAAGAGAGAGTGGCAGAGACAGAAAGAAAGAAGAAAGGGGAAAAAAAGATGAAAGAAAGGAGGAGAGGGAGAGAGAAAGGAAGAAAAATGTTGAGAGTGAATACTTGGTTAAATTCTTATGTTCATTTTCCCATCCTTCACAGAAAACCCTTTTTTGTTTTCAAAAGAGCTTTGTGTTCAAATAGTGCTTTGAGAGTTGTGTAAAAGGATAAATCATCATATCATGTTTTTTTTTTTAATACTTTATTACGACATCGCTTAGATCTTTACTTTGATAACACTAGGCTTCAGGAGCTCAGTACTACAGTAGAAGGCCAAATCAGAAAAAATAGGTAGTAAGAGCTAATGTGCAGCAACAAGAATGGACCTAAAGATTATCATACGAAGTGAAGTAAGCCAGACAAAGACAAATATCATATGATATCACTCATATGTGGAATTTAAAAAAATAAAACAAATGAACTTATTTAAAAAACAGAAATAGACTCACAGACATAGAAACAAACTTATGATTACCAAAGGGGAAGGGGGAGAGGGATAATTTAGGAGTTTGGAATTAAAATATACACACACTATATATAAAATAGATAACCAATAAGCACCTACTGTACAGCACAGGCAACTCTACTCAATATCGTGTAATAATCTGTAATGAAAGAGAATTAAAAAAGAACATGTATATTTATATATGTATAACTGAATCACTGCTGTACACTTGAAACTAATACAACATTGTAAATCAATTATATTTCAATGAAAAATTTTTAAAAAAGCTAATGAATACAGTGCTTTCTGTTTGCCAGACTCTATTCTATGTGCTTCTTTTATATTAACTTGTTTAATAGACATAATGATATAGGCAAGCTTCAGTAATAAAAGAAAAAATAATCAAATACAACATATATATGCTTCCAAAAAGAAAAAAAAAATAGAAGAATGAGAGGAGTACTTAGGACAGCTCTATACACATCTGATGAACTTCAGTGACATTGACAGCTAGAAGGTAAATGTACACAAGGATGCTTTAAAAGAACTGAAGGCAAAGTAGTGTGAAATGAATTCAAGTGTTTCCAAGCACATACCAGCAGTGTATTATTAGCATCTCTGACCACAGGTCACAAGGTAAATGCTGTCTGGCAAACTGGACCTGATTGTAAACTCACTCAAATTGTTCTGTATATATTTCTTCTTCAACAATTCAACAAAGGGATGGATGCATTTTTGGAAATATGAAAAAAAAAGTGTGTTGACCCTCAGAGCAAAGAGTAACTCCTCTCTCTCACCTTCTCTTCCTCCTGAATCCCAATACTACGTACCATGGCAATTTATTAAGGGTTAAATCCTAGTTATGATGCTTCTAATGCAAAGGCTTGTGAATAAATCCTACACTATGTATCTATATGTAGCTATAAAACAAAGTTAGAGGAGGGTAAAAATTAAACTGATCAGAGAAAGATTCCATTGCCCTGGAAAGTAGGAGTAAGAAGGACTAAGGAAGTACTTTGGACCTTCTTGTAAGTAGTCAAGAAAGGAAATCCATCACAACTTGGGGTTTTCACTTCTCTTTTAATGCAAGCAACAGTAGCACATATTCTCTCTTCCATGGAGTCAGAGAGGGATATTGGGGGAGAGGCATGGAGAGACAGCTGCTCTCAAAAGGCATTTAAAATGTACCCATGCTGGAATATGGTGGGGAACATGTGTGCACTGAGAAGCAGATGACAAAGCACATTGCAGGCAGGCTGATAGAAGGGAGGTGGAAAAGTACTAGAAACAGGTCTAAGGCCCGCAGCTTGGCTAGAGGTCCCCTGATCTCTGCTCTCTGGCTTTTTGTTTTTAATCAGCTGGCAATCTGATTCAGGATTTAAAGACATGCTGAAAGCCATTTTCCAGGTGTCAATACCCAGCCATCCCAGAATGCACTGGGTGCTTAGACAAACGTTTCAGTTATAAGGCTCTACCTCCAATTTAGAACTGATTAATTTTAATATATAAAATATGAATTTCTAAGCCAAATTAAAAAAGAGATCCTGCTTAAAAAAGCTTATCTGAAAATTAGCAAATTGCCTCAAAACTCCCACTTTGGGTAGAAAAAAAAAGTAATTTCTCAATTAACATTATTAATAATACCTTAGTTGTGAGACCTCAATGCCTGCTCAATTAAAAGGGTTCAGACTTCCAAATATATTGTCTGTGTGTTAAAAATAAGAGCTAGAGACTACTTTGCCACCAGTATGTGGGTGGTAGGAGGAAGTGGGAAAAAAATTCACAATGCCTAATGATTTATTAATGTTTCATCTTCTTTTTTGGAATTACTCACTGGTGGATGGAAAGTTTTCAGCTATCAGCTCAAGAGACAGACACACTTCATTATGTGCAAAAGGGAAATTTTGCAAGTAACATCCCTTTAGCCAGTCTCAAGCCTCCACATTTGCAGTGACGCTGGCATACAAAAGTCCTTCAGGTTTTCCATCTGGGCCCACTAACTTGGATGAGCAATTGAAAGCAGGGTTTATTTGTTTGTTTTGTTTTAGAATTTAAGAGCTATTCAGTCTTCTGCTAATGATGATGTATCATTAGTTTGCTGGGTAAACGGGTCCAGAATAGTCCATTGCTCTGTTATCATTATTCCAGAGGTAAAGGAAAACAAAACCAACCCCCCCCCAAAAAAATTTCTAATCAATTAAAGAATTTAATAAATGTGGATTAATGAAGGACTGGATAATTTCAGCATTTAAATTTTGTAAGGATCCCCAAGAAGTAATCTCTTCTTCAGACAGGCCCAGGCTTTACTGTGTGTCAATGGTTACAGACCTCCAAAAGAGGCAATTTAAAAACACTTGCTCGAGAAAATTACACCAGCTCTTTCTTGCTGATATTTTAAGTATTGTAATGAACTCCATATTAGGTGCTTCAACATCCTTCATTTCTCCTTCCTAATTATCTTCATTTTTCGCTACTCGCTAGGGGAATCATTGCTTCTATCATACATGTTTACTTGCTGGTTCACCAAACTTTCAATCCATTCCCTTGCATTGTAAAGAGCCGCCTGTAGCCCTGGCTTCCGCCGCGGGCCAGGCATTGCTCTAGGCACCGGGGATGAAGTATCGACTAAGACAAGGCTCTTGCCCTTGGGTGTTTAGAGTCTACTGTGTGGAGCTGATAGCTTCCTGCTCTTCACCAAAATGGTTTACTCTTCAAAATTCTGGTAGCCTTGTTTCTCCACTGAGGTCTTTCAGGATCAAGTCCAAACTGGACTACTGGATGGCAGAAGTCATTTATTTCTGTATCCAGTGTGGAAAAAAATGATTGGCACATGGTTAAGTGCTCTAAAAATGTTTGTAGGAAGAATGAATGGTTTTATCCAATCCAGCCATTCCCTGAGATTGTGTATGTAGCTGTACCTTATCTCATTTGACCCTCATTATTTTTCTAATGAAGTAAGTGAAGCAGTTATAACCACCAGATGAAGAAACTGGAGCTCAGCATGACTCAATAACTTGCCTAAGCTCACACAGCCATTGAGCAAGGAAGCCAGGATTTTAGAACACTCCCTTTTACACATCCTCTTGTTTGTGCAACTTTGTTAATATTTGTTTCCTCCCTTCCAATCAGTGAGTCTCACAATGTATTCACTAGAGTCACCTGGGGGCTTGTTATAACAGATTTTGGACCCCAATCCCAGAGCTTCTGATTCAGTAGGTCTGGAGTGGGACCTGATAACTTCGCATTTTTAACCAGTTGCCGGCTATCCTTGTGCTTTGAAAACCGCTATCTTAGGTGTAAACTCTTTAAGAGCAATCATTGTTTTCAGTCAGTTATCCTTGCTCAGTTACTGTTACACACTGCTTTGTTGTGTCACCTTTAACAACTAACTCACTGTCAGGGAGTTCTTTTTTCATTCTGGAACCAAGTCTCATGTAGTTTAAATGGATTTCACTTGTTTTATGGCAGAGATTCAGAACAGCTGTGTGGGCTCCTCTTATACTTATTTAGTAAGCGTTTCTCAACTTGTTTTTCAACAAGTGTGGTCCAGGAACCACATGCAATAGCATCATCAGGGTGCTTAACAGAAGTATCCATTCCTGGGTCCCCATTCAGAACCGCTAAGTCAGATTCTATGGGGTTGGGGCCTGTTAACAAGTGCCGGAGGTGAGTCGCTTCCATATCAGAGTTGCAAACCTCTGCATTAAAACGATTTTAAGATTCTCTTTTCAATTGTATCTCCTACTAAATGGAAAACTCAGGCTTCTTTAAGTTTCCCTCCTAAAGTTAATTTTCCAGATTTTCACTGAAGCTCCTCCAACTTGTTTGAGTAGCAGGGGATGAATTTTTGGGCACGTTTTCAAAGAGTTCTGCATGCCGTTCCCATGTGTGGGTTTCTGCCCAGTATTTACAGAGAAATTTTTTAATAGGCAGTGTTTGGAAAGTGACTACTGAAAATGTGAAATGGACTAGGCAAGGAAAATGAAAAAGTTGCTTTAACTTTCACATAAGACTTCTTTGAATTTTCTATTTAATCTTCAGCCTGAAACTTGGTTCTTCAGAATTATTATCTTGACTGAATCTGATTTTACAAACGCTACTTAAAAATATTTAGTTTATTTATTCGTTTTAGATCTCAATGTCATCCAACTTCCCTTCATTCATCCCTATGATTCATGAATTTTAATTGGAAAAATAACATTGTTTCAGGGAATTATTTTTTAAGACCATTAGACATTAGGCTAATCTATGAGTTTGTTTTATCATTTTTCAAGTCAGTGTTTTTGAATGAGTGGGAATTGTCTACTCAGTTGAGGAAGCTGTTTCTTTAAGATGTCTTGGGAATTCTGAAGTGACTGTAGTAACAAGTTTTTAACTGGCCTGGAATAGCTGATCTAAATAGTTGCTTCCTAGGGTTTAAGGCCTTGAAAGTGAAATTTTTTTGGCTTGTGTTAACAATAAATATCATTTTATTCAACTTACTAGTGGGTTGGTAGAGCCCTCATGTGACCTTCTGCCTCCCTCTTCCATGTTTAAGGACCCTTGCGGTTACTTTGGAACCCTCTGGATAATCCAGGCTTCTCCCCCTATCTCAGGGTCAGCTGATCACCAACTTTAATTTCTTTTGCAACCTTAATTGCCCTGTACCTTGTACTGTAACATAGTCACAGGTTTCAGGTATTAGGATGTGGCCATCTTTAAGGGATCATTATTCTGCCTGCCATAGGTCCCACGGGAGAAACAGCGAATAATTTTAAATTCTCAAAGAGTAGTCCCTGAGCTAGGAGTATTAACATCACCTGGGAACTTATTAGATCTGCCAGTCTCAGATTCTACTCCAGATCTACTGAATCAAAAACTCTAGGACTGGGGCCTGCCAATGCATAGTTTAACAAGCACTCCAGGTGATTCTGATGTTTGAGAATCACTGTTTTAAGTACTATCATAAAGAGCAAGACTAAAAATTCAAGTGAACACTTTATTTTGACTTAATACAGTCAACTGATTAAGAACTTTACATTTTTCTTAGTATTTTTACTTGGAATGTAAGGTTCCAGGAACCCAGACGATTCAGGAGCCTTTGAGGATGCATGCATAGCATCTCCATCTTCTCCATACCACATTGATCTGATCAGCTTGATTTTTATTATTATTTTCTTTTTTTTGGGGGGGGGGGAGCCCGGAAGGGCAAGGTTGTATATAATTTCATTTGGAAAAAGTTAACATTGCTAAATTTTTTTCTGAAAACAACTAAATGTATTATTTACAACTTTATGAATTAGGTCCAGCAGAGTTACTCCCACATTTTTGTTGTTAACTTTTGCTGTAGGTCTAGCTAAGTAAGATAAAATGCAGAACCTAGAACCTTTTGTTAACGTACTTAGATAAGGAAAAGATATTCAAGACTGTCCATTCACTTTTAAAGCAAAAAATTCTGCCTGCTTTATCTCATGCAAACTGAGACTCTGAAGCAGTGATTGATTTCTCCAAGTCTTACAACTAGAAAGTGGAATTAATATGACATCATACAGCCTATTGAGGAGCTATCAGCTTATCATTTATGGCATATTGTGGTCTCTGTATGAAAAGATGATCCGCTTAAAAAAACAAAACAAAAAAACAAAACAAAAAAAAAACAAAACCCCCAAATAAACAAAAGGCTTGTCCAACCACTGTTTGCCTAAAGCTGGTATTGGAGAAGCATTTTCCCAGTAACAGGCAGCACCTGAAATTACCAAGTGTAAATATGGGAAGGAATAAGCATGAAAGAAGCTTGAAAAATCCATGGTTTTAATGTTTTCTTCCTACAGCTTTTCACGAGGGCCTGGTTTCCTCTTTAACCTGCAGAACTCTTCAAAGTATTGATAAAAGCAAAAAGGGGACCTCTCTAGAACTCATGGCCTTCTCAGATTTCCTCCCTTGCACCACGCTGTCTCCTGTCCACTCCATATCTACAGGGGGACTATCTTAAATCTGTCAAGTTCTTTTTCTTCTATCATCATTTTAAGGCCTCTTTGATTTACGTAAAGTTTTCAAAGTCTTTCTCAATTAAGAATCCAAAATTTAAAATGTTAATTCAAACATTATATGACAGGCACTTAGCTAAATCCTGGGGTTACAGGGCTGAGCCAAACGGATATAATTCCTGGTCTCACGAAACTGAAATAAGGTCATGCATTTCCCTGTCATCCACCATAGGATTATGCCAACACCACATACATATATATTTGCTTTCCAGTAGTCCAGTTGCTCTAACCACTTTGTGTTGTAACCTGTTGTTTTCACATTTACTTCTGATGAACACACATTTTCAAAGCTAACATCATATTGGTCTGAAATTATATGCTATTTTAAGGAAGATTATTTAGATTGTATTTCCAACTGCCTTCAGGCTGTTTCCACTTTTCTGTGGGCTGTTTCCTCTCCTTTTATTTCTGAATCTAATGAGGCTGGAGAGGCATCATGAAATAGGTCAGACGGGTTTGGATTTGAATCTTAGTTCTCTCTCTCTCTCGTATGTATATCTATGTTTATACTTTTGTTTATATTTATATATATATAATTGGGAATTTTAATGTAATATTTCTAAGCCTTAGTTATCTCAGTTAAAAAGGAGATTATATGTTACCATCTAAGGTGGTTGTGAAGATTAAAATATGTGTGGGTAAAGCATGTATATATGTATAGATACATATATATATAAATCGAGATTAATTTAAAACCATGACTTACGTATAATGTCATAAATATTATCCCCCACATTCCCACCTCCTCCTAATCAATTATTCTTATGAAATATGAACTCTTTTGGTTCCCTTTCTTCTCAGTCCCATCCCCATAACTCGTTTGTAAAGATCCCTACATTGACTTCCTATTCTTTTTCTCTCCAATCCTTTACCTGTAATTTTTCTAAAATGTTGTTTTTTCTACGTTACTCTCCTGTGTTGGTGTATACTGTAAACACTTACTGTCCCTTGCAGTATTCTGTTTGGTATTCTTCATGCTTTACTTTCATTTTATCCTTGATAAAATTGCTTTGTCATCTCCATTGCAAAATCTGTTCACCCTGGTGATACTTGCTGCTTTTATTTCACTTGAGGTACCATGCTCAGGTTTACCTCTGAGTCTGCTTATATTGTGCTTGGATTTTAGATCCTATGTGAGTCCATCTTAATTTTGAAAGAAAATACTTAAAAGTTCACTTACAGGCTGTACATGTTTAATATGATTTATTAGGTATCTTTATAAGCTACCGAAATCCAACTAGCTTAAGCCAGAAAGGTATTATTACCATTTCATGGACTCCAAGTACAATTTGCACAACTAAATTGTGGGGGATGGGGATTCAGCAGTCATAGGAACAGCTGGAACCAGAGACCAGAAATGCCTCAGGACTCACGCCATTTCTCATCACTGCTTCTCTTGGCCTTCTGGTTTCCACACACTCCCTGCAGGCTTGATTCTTCTGCATTTTTGGCCCCTCACCAAAGGCTCTTCCAAAGAGGGAGACTGACTTTCTTTTAAGGACTCTGGTTAGTCTAGCTAAGGTCAAGTGTCCACTCCTGGACTATTTAACTCCGTTCTGGCAGCAGGGTCATTTAGAAGTATGGAAGTTCCCATACACTGTGTGAGCATCTATATGTGTGTGGTGGGGGGTGGCTGGGAGCAGTTCCCAGGTGTAGAGAGGAAAGAATGCTAGATGTCAATACTATAGGTGTGTTAGTATTAACAAAACCTCTGGATACTTAGGGATGGATTCATTGTGCTCTTTCGAGTTTGTTATCATGGAAAGTGATGTTATCTTCAGACAACATCTCCTTTAATGTTAATGAGAGATGTTGTACTGATCTTGATGGTCCATTGGCATGGCTAAAAAACATTTATTATGCTATTATACCTCTACTTGGAAATGCTTTATGTGAGTGAGCTTGGGAATATAATTCATTATTATTTATCTTTTAGATGTAACCACCAGATAGTTATATAATATTCATAGTAGTGTCACACAGTTTAAACTTAAGGTTTCACCTGTTCTGAACATATACTTCTGCAGCAAAATAACATGTGAAATCATCTTCTATAGTCACTGTCAATTATTCCTGGGCCACTGTTGAACACCAAAGAGCCTAACCAATGATATAGTATTTTAATAACCGACAGTATTTTAATAAGTAGATCAGCCTTTATTTTAGGAATTGTCTTTTGATACATTGAATATTACAAAGAACAGGAATGGTAATTTGGAACCATTCAAATATTTATTCTCCAAAATGGAATCATATTCATTAGATAAAGAAAGTTGATTCTCATCACATATTGAGTTTCCATTTAGCTTTGCAATATCTTTTTCATTTTGATGGGACCTTTGAAATTTAAGAAAATCTTTAAGTTTGCATCTGTCAAAATTAAAAAGGAAACAAAAGAAACGTAGGCTTCTAATACAGACTTCAGGTTTCTAATGATCCTGTGGTTTTCTCTATCTGTAAGTTTAATAACTGAAATGAAACGTTAGTACTTAACAGTTGGAATCCTCTGTGATTTTGGTTACCTTACTAAATAAGCTGCTGACACAGCATGAGAGCTTGTAAAAGATAAAAAAGGATCGTCTCTGGTCTGAACTGAGACACCCTCTCCTACTGCTTTGCCTTACATATGTCTGTATGGGGCTAAACATCTGGTAGACCACTTATTATTTGTGAATGAGGGCAATTATCCATGGCACAGGTGTGTTATCCTCTGAAAGATCTTATTTCATTCTAATATAGACATGTCTGCAAATAATTTATGAGGTGCTCTTATTTTATAGTCATTTTTCCCATGGAGAATAATTGCTAAGCTGCTTTTTTTCACTTTTTTTTTTTTTTTCAAACGAAAGGGTTGGATTATGCATCTTTTAGCTAGGATGGTTATTGTAGCATATTTGATGAACATATAAGTGCTAAATAAGATACTGGGTTTTCCACGTAAACCTTAGAGGAGATGCTGTAATTTCCAAAATAATCTATTTCAAGACCACATTACCCTTGCAATCAATAGGTTCTTGGTAGAAGCTCTTGGTAGCACTTCCCTTTAGTTTTGGCCATTCTCTCTTTTTAATATCAGTATTGGGTATAGAGATCTAGTGCTCAGAACTGTACTCTTTCACTTCTTTTTAAAATGTGCAGATTCTATTACCTTCTCTTTTGTTCTGCTCTATTGTGTGTAGCTTGATTCTGTGAACACTTCCTTGAAAGTCAAGGAGCTTCTAGTTCTTTGAAATTCAAAAATTATTATTTGCATTTTACATGTTCACAAATAATTAATATTTTTCATTAACAGACGGGCAGGACTTTGGACTCTTTCCCTAACAAGCAGCATTCTTCTTAAAGGCCACTCTGAGTTACTTGAAATGAAAAACAATGGAATATTTCCTCTCTACAGAGGCTGTGTTTTTCTATATAGAGTATCTCCAATAGATATTTATAGATTGAGATATTTATAATATAAACAGAAACAGAATAGATCAAAATTGGTGCTTAGTTGCCAGATTACTCTGGACAAATCATTTAATCTTTTGGAATTCAGCAAACTGGCTAAGCATATGAAGTCTGGAAACACAGACCTGGGTTCAAGTCCTGGCTCTGTTCCATCACTCACTATGTGACCTCTCTTAAACATCAGTTTTCTAAATATAAAATGGGGATAAAAGTCATGTTAATGTAAGATTTGTCTCAAATGTGCAGCATAGTGCTTTATAAAGGAAAGCATTAAGTTATTACTATTTTAAGCATCTGAATATTAACCATTACCATTAGTAAATACGAAATGAGATTAATACCTGCCCTGCCTATCTCAGAGAGTATTATAAGTGTCAAATGGTGACATATGTACAAAGCACTACATAAACATAAGATACTATTTTAATATTTTGTAAGCTATAACTACCCTGTGTAAAAGAATCCTTGCTTTTAGCAGTGCCAAAATTTTGAATATTCTTTCTTGTTCACTGTTGTATCCATAGCACTTAGCATGGTGCCAGGCACATTATAATAGTTTCAGAAATTCTTGTTGAATGAAGTTATTGTGTCGCTTACTTTACCACTTTTTGAAGCTTGAAACAAATTCTCATCTACTCTTCTACCAGTGAGGTTTTTAAGTTTCCCTTTGTTGGAAACCACTGGGAAAAATTTTAGCTAAAATTCTGGGTTTTTCTATTTGAAGATCTGGAGCAGCAATGTAATACAATATCTTTAAAGGTGAAACAAAAGCAAATCAAAAGGCAGCTTCATTCTTACCTTCTCCAGTTTATCAATTAGTTTTCAGTAGATTTGACTGGCATGGGGAATAAAAGCAGAAAGTCTTCTAGGACTGAATAATCAGCTAGAACAGGAGATGTGGCTGAGTCAGGATTAGGGTAAAGAGTTAAGCTGCTTTGTATCAGAAAACATTAAGAAGAAAGACAACATTTTAAGGACTACCTTTTCTTTCACTTTTACTTCTCTCTCTCAGAAGAAAGGAATAAATAGAGCACTAAAAGTTACTGCAAAATCAAATGAAAACAGATGGAGGGCAAAGAGAGAAACCCTTTTTGAATAGCCAAAGAACAATATGATCTTTAATTTGTTGCAGTAAGTTTAAACATGTTGGGTATTTGGTTTCCTATGGACCTAGAATAGTCTTCCAAAAAATATGGTGGTCCACCCAGTCCATAACTTTTCTTTCCTTACCAAGCCACACTCATGTCTCCTATGATATTTATCTAGGGGACAGAATAGAAAGTGATACAATGTTCATTTTTGGCTTTTATTCCAGGCAATGTTTTTGTTAAATGAAGAAATCACTGGAAGCCTAGAGATTGTCTAATTTAGATTAAAAACAATATTAAGTAATCCAGTAGTTCTCAACCTGAGTTGGGCAGTGTAATTACTTGGGAAACTTCTTAAAAAGAGATTCCTCTTCAGACTCCCTTATTCAGTAAGTTGAGGAGTTGAGGATGGAAGAGAATGGGGGTGGGTGTTTTATTTTGAAAAGATTCTAATGCAGGGGATTTTCATTATGGAAACCACTGATCTTGTTAACATAGCTTTTTTTTTTTTTTTTTAATAAGGAAGTATTTTGAACCAGGAGAAGGGAAATTATTTCTCTAAGAGTATGCTGTCCAGCTATTGAAGAGTTGCCAATGCTCTATAATAAGTGTTAGGAAAATGCACAGCATAGAAGTATGTATTTTTAAGGTCAATTGAAGATATTCTTCCTCCTACCAAAGACCAGAGACACTAGCAGATAATGAGTAAATCCTCAAAACCGAACTTTTTCTCTCTCTTCATTCAGATTCGCAGCTAGTTGCTCCCACACAGCATGTGACAGCATTGCTGGAACAGGTAGGAGCTCAAGCATAGTGAAAAAGAAATTAAATGCCTCACCTGCTTGAAACAAATGCGAGAAATTGTGAGACTCTCCTGTCTCCTTATATAACCTGTGTTCTTATTAGTTAGGGTTTTGAGTGCAAACCTAAATATTAGTTATCTTTCTCCCATTAATTATTGTCATACAGATTTAAAGGGTCAGAGACTTGGAAGTTAATGCCTCATTCAGTGTGGGAAAAGTAACACTATGCACTTTGGGTGCTGTTTTTCTTTCTGGCTGACTGCAGACCAATTGTATCTGCCCCATCTCAGCTGGCTGGCAAAATGCTAATTTGCATAGAGCAGCAATTTCCGTGGTGGGAAGGGGCAGCATCAAACTCACTCTTGATTTCAGGTGAGACTGTGGATCTCAGAATTTACACTCAAAGTATCCATCATGTTCTATGCCTGCTCTTTTTCTGTGTAGAAGACATTTCCGGGTGTTCCTTTACTATGACTATTCTGAATTTCTCTTACGGCCAACAGTTTTCTTTCCTGCAAACTAATTAAAGAAGTCCAAAGTATTTGTGTGAGGCAAGTGGTGCAGCATGGGGTTAGGAAGTAAAAAAATACCTAGGCTCCAGTGTTAGCTAGTGGTGGGTTTTAAGCATATTGATTAAGCTTTTGGTGTCTTGGATTCATCATAAAATGAGAATAATAATAGCTACTTGGCTTATCACATAGATTAATTGGGGATTTTGAAGGTGAAATGGTAAAGCAAGCAATGATCATTTGTTGTACTAAAAACTCTGTACTCGATCTTGATCATCCCCATCACTGATTACTATTCTCAATAGGGATTGAATTTTGCTATGGACTCCTTAGGGAAATGATACTTATTCTGTATAATACTTATTAAAATCAAGTTCGAAGTGAAGAATACACTTGAAAGAGTTGAGGAGTCAGTTCTTAACAGGTGGTAAGATCTTATGAAGATACCACCAAACACGTGGACAGATCAGCAGGAAAGCATCATCTGGCAGTCAGAAGGAACAGTAAGCTGGATATGCTCACCTGGCAGAGGACAGGTGGAGAGGCAGCAGGAGAGCAACACCATTGGCTCCAATGCTTGACATTAATCACATTCCTATGGAAATGCTGTAATTTTTATAGCACATTTGTGGAAGAAAACTGTCAAATTCTATTGGATGTTCACTTACACTTTATTTAAGGATGAAACAAACAAGTTAAGCCACCAAATGGTTTTGTCCCAGCAATATCCTGAAACAGAATGAAAATAATATTTAGTTTATTATGGTGGCCAAATCTTGAGAATTCTATACTGTTTTGAGGGCATAGGCTTCTCTTTTGTACTAAGACAAATTTTTGCCAGAAGAATACTAGCTAGTATGCAGCCTATTTCTTTCTTTAAATGCCCTTCTTGGTTGCAGGCAGGAGTTTAATTTTCCTCAGTGGGATTTTACTTCTTTGCCTGTTGAGGGAGCAGAGTGGTAACCATGAATAGGATGACAGAATAATTTGCTCAGGCAGTGCAACTCCATGGCTTGCTCCTACACCTTTTGGTTCACACTTTTCCGTGTGTCAAAAGTAGATTCTTTTGACTATGGAGGTTGGCTGGATACATGTTTAATAAAAGTTTATTAATAAAGGCATGAGTAGTATTTCTATTGTCTGCTTACTAATGCACCCACTGGCTTTAGGCTTCAATCCCAATATTCATAACTTGTTAGTGAGTGACAAGTCTTTGGCAGGTGGTCCTAGTTTTGCTTTTCAGTTCAATGACATCACCAAGGACCTGAGCTTCTTTGATCCTTCTTGCTTTGTCATACTCAATAAGTTTATAATATCCTTCCTCATAGTCTCAAGATGAATGATTGCAGCTCCAAGCATAATTTTAAAGCAGGAAATCAGGTTGGAGGCTTTTCTTATCATGGAAGAAAATTGTTTCAGAAGTCTCCCATGGCTACTTTGACTTAAATCTCATTGACTGCGATGAGATTACATGTTTATCTCACGAGTCATTGGCAAAGGGGGATGGGATTCTTATGGGTTGCCTTACATGGTCACAATTCATACTGGGGTTAGGCAAATTTTCTCTCCCACAAAAATAAAACAAAACAAAATGGAGGTGGGGGGTGGTATTCAAAATGAGGAAGTAGGAAATAGCTACCATCACTGTCTGCCATATTCCTAGATGGCAGAATCTACATCATATTGTCTAGTTATTCCTAAGTGTCTACCATATTGCTTAGTCAATAGTAGAGCTCAAGAAATTAAGTACATGGTAAATGGATGAATCCAAAAAGTCAATAACAAAAGAATGGGTCCAATAATATATTGTGTTTATTGAGCAACTAACATATTCCAGGTAAGTAATATATATCATTTCTAATTCTTATAGCCATTCTATAAGGTGGGTTTTAAGATCTCCACTTTATATAGAGAGAGTTTAAGGCAAAGAGAGCTTGAATAATTTGCCTAAGATCATATACCTAGAAAGTGTCAAGTCTATGTGGTCCTAAAATCCAGTGTTCTTCCATAATATCATAGTGTCCATATTGGGACATAGTTTTTGGCTCTTGGCCTGCCTGATGTAATAACTTTATCTCCAGGACTAGAGAATCTCTGATAGAAACTGAAGTCTTTAGCTTACATCTTCTCTAAGCACCCATGTTGATAAATTAATTGAACTGAATGGGAAGGTAGTAGACAAAAGTGAAAAATAGGTAATATACCAGTTTCTAATGAGTAATTGTCTTACTGACCTTTCAATCCATTCAACTTAGCTGCTTAGTTGAAAAACAAGCTACCTTAGGAGAGAGAATATATAGAATAAAACTTCTTATTCCTGGTCAATAGAGACACAGGTAATTTGGATTTGGTTACTTGGGGCTTCATGAGAAAACTACTCATTTCTTACCTAGACCACTGCAAGGGCTGTGTAACTGGTGCCCCGTATCCACTTGGGTCTTTCTCCAAATGGCAGCCAGAGTGATTTTTCAGTCACTTTGTCACTCGCCAGCTTATCCTATCCCTCCATCCTCACCTTGCACCACTCTACCTTCCTTTTTGCCTTCCAACCACTTTGGTCTCATTTTATTCCCCACACTCACCAGACTTCCTCCTACCAAAGAGATTTCACACACTGATGCCTGACTGGAAAGCTCTTCCCTGGTGCCAGGTTAACTTACACTCAGCCTGCATGGCCCAAGTGTCAATTCCCTGACAGCCAACCCCTCCACCCCCCCAGCCCAAGGTCAGACTTTATCCTGTGTTCTCTTTGAACCCTGTTTCGTTTCTTTTCTAGCAGTTATCTCACTTTGTGATTACACGCTGATTTACATAATTATTAGATTGCTGTCTGCCTCCCCTCATGGTGCAGTAGGGGTCAAGAGCCTGGATGAGCCAAAGGACCTGTGTTCAAAGTGCAATTCTAATACTCAACTAGCTATGTGACATTGGACAAGTTATCATTTCCATGCCTCAGTTTCCTTAACTGCAAGATGGGGACTATAATATCTGCTTCTCGTAGGGTAGTGAAGATTTAATAGTTTATAAAGGAGATGGGTCACTAATGTTATTGGACCAATTTTTTTTTGCTATTAAGGGTCACTAATGTTATTGGTTTGCCTGTCAATCAGCAGGTGGGATGGATTGGGGTGTTGGTTCATTTGTTGACTTGTTCATTCATTCTTTTATTAATTTTATCCATATGGAATCCTCTGTAAGTAGGAATCCTGAGCTGAAGGTCATGAACACTATCACAGCAGCTGAGACAGGAAAGGTTGTTGATTGAACCTCGATAGGATAAGATTCAGGGAGCCAGGTTGTCAGGTAGGAGGGTAGGGTAGGGAAGAAAAAAGGAATGAGACTGAGAAGAAATGGGCCAGTGAAGGAGTAAAATAAAAAAATACAAGTAAACCCTTTAGAAACATCTTCTAAAAATGTCAGCCAGTACAGACAAGCTTTTCTTTTACTGGCAATAATGCATCTGAAATGCATTATTCAGAGAAGACAATATTACTGAAGTCAACATGCATGGTGACAACTTTTGCCTTGTTGCAGAAGGAAAAAATAGTGATGTGGAAGGGCTTCAAGTAAATGAAAATGAATCCAGTTCATAATCAAGTAAAAATGTTATGGGTCCAGAGCCAGAGAATATTCTTATAGTGGGCTTTTTTCAGCACCCTAAATTTAACCAGATGGAATGCTTTTTAAAGCACCACCCTATTCAAACTTTGGAAGTGAAGAATTTGTCTTTTAATGGTAAATTTGCATTCCATCAGAAGATGGAACACATCATCCTCAGCTTACTTTATTACCCAGAAATAAATTATAATTTAATTTATTTTACTTTATGGTCTATGATGAATACCTAGATTTCAGAAAATTTATATCAGATATGTTCCAGTAGAGGTATACAAACAACATGGACTGAGCATATTAAAAATGCAAACTCCATTCCTGGTATACTGAAAGCCATGTAACCACAAATTCTTGTTGGTTTTAATATGAATATCCTATTTCACAAACCCCAAATACTGAGGTTAGAGAGAGAATACTACCCTGAATATGGAAAAATTAATGTAGCTGAATTATTAGTAAGGGAGGATCTAGTTGCTGAAATGCAAATGGGTCAACAGCAAGTTAACACAATCCAACAGGAAAGCATGGGGTCTGTCAAAAATTCTTGGTTTGGAAATAGTCCCACATGCTACTGAAACAGCATCTTGATTTTCTGATAGCTACGACAAGTGGAAGCTGTAGTGGTGGAAGTATTGCCTGTGTTGCTCTGATTTTTACACAGTGGTCTATGCTTTTATCATTTTAGCTGGTTGATCTAGACATCTGTTGATACTAGGAATAAAGACGCAATTTTAAATCAACAAATATTTATTGAATGTCAAGTATGTGTTAAGCACTGTGATAGGACCTGGGAACGTGAGAGGCGGTAGATACAAAGGGAACTAAGACATTTGCTTATTGCGGAATCAACAAATCCAGTGAAGGATCCAGAAATGGAAACAAGTAGTCATATTGTGAGTCAGGCTTTACTTGAGATTTGCACACCCTGCAAGGGGGCACAGAATGCAGCCACAGCTGCTTCTGGGGTGAGCGAGGGAAAGTTAGCCAGAGAAGATTACATTTGAACTGGGCCTTTGCAAGTGATTAGGGCGTTGCTGGCCCAAGAAGGAGGAGGCAGGGTGTGTACAGGCTGAAGAGTATTTCCAAAGGCCAGGAGGTTTGATAACTCATCTGCGAATGGCAGGTGAGTTGATGTGGCTGGATCAGAGTTTGTGAGAGGGATAACATTATTACTTTTGAGCCTCAGGACAATTCTGGGAGGTGGAGGGACATCATGATCTTTAGTTCACAGATGAGGAAGCTGCGGCGCAGAGAGGTTGAGTGACTTACCTGACATCACCCAGCTGAGGGTTGTTTCATAGCTGCAGTTTCATAATCTTGAGAAGTAGTTTTATAGATAGAGCACAAGGGAATTTGTTCAACAGTATTAAAATGCTAATGTGGGAGAACATATGATGTCTTAATAAAAATAATGCTAAACAGGGTAAACCCTCAAATACTTGAGACTGAATTATTCACTACATATAAGCCTGTCTTATGCCACCCCGTGCATTTTTGCTTGCCTGCTTTGTCAGAGAATGATCTTTCTTGATATATATTGAGATGAGAGACTTCTTATGAGATTTCCTTGAGATATAAGTGGTCTACTTAAACTTAAATTCATTTGAATGGTCTACTATAGTGCATTGTTACACCTTAAAAGGAAATTTAGCCTCTGTGATGGAAGAAAGAGATTAAGAGATGGGTAGGGGTTCCTGGTCTGAGGACATGAAAGATAATTCCTCATAGTTAAGAGGAGAGGGTGAAGGACGGTTTAGTGTGAGGAAAAAAATAAAAGATAAAGTTTTGATTTATTATCTAGGAAATGGAGACAGAAAATAAAGCCCAGGGAAATATAGTTAAAGGAATATGAATTATAATGAACTCTTAAGTGGCTTAATGGAGTCAGGGCAGGAGAGGGGACAAGAGGAAAAAAGTTTTAGGAGAACGGGCCTTATTATGTGGTTATTGTAGGAAGAAAGAAATACATGTGGGAAAAGTTGGCCTGTTTAGGAAGAAGAGAGACAAGAAGGCTCAGTTCCTGGGATAGTTCACGCTAGATTCAAATGGTGTTATTGACCCTTGGAAATCAACACGATAGTCAAATTATGCTCTGCTACCAATGAGGTCTCCATGTGTAGACTGTGGAAAACTTAATGAGCTCATATTATGTATAAAAAGTATTTAAGCATTCTAAATTCAGATTGACAAGTTTTTTATTTACCTACTGTTTTGAATTATTTCATCTTATTCTATTTTTTATTGATATTTGACAGTTGACTTTGCAATAAGTTCCTCTACTGGATAATTACTCAGCTGGATACTTTATTTTTCCACAACAAAATATATAATCACTAACCTACAGTAGTAAAACTAATAAGAAAAGTCAAAAATACTTTAGAAAAGAGATAAAATTTTTTGGTGTGTTTCTGGGTCATTAGAGGAGATTTATTAAATAGCAATAACAAACATATTATACTTATATCTAGAAATAAAATATTTAGAAACAATTAACTAATAAGATTCACATTTATATTATATGGTTATAAAACACTATCCAAGACATAATTCCATCGTTTCTATTTGACATATTGTATAATCAGTAAAATAAACAATACGACAAAAGAGAAAAATTCAATTATTTTAGAAAACAAAAAATTCTTGCTGTGTTTCTGGAGTATTTGAGTAAACTTGTCAATAGTAAAACATATGTTAATTATACCACCTACAAATAGAATAAAATGGAAACAATTAACTTTTAAGATTCATGTAAAATAATCTACAATTATAAAATATTATCTTAAAGACTGTAATGTCCTCCATTTGAGCCATTGTATTATCACTTAATTGCTATTAGTAATAAAACCAGAAGATTGAAAAAAAATAAAAATTACTTTAAAAGTGATAACAAAGCATTTCCCTATGGCTCTGGATTTTCAGAAGTAGACACACTGGAAGGTAAGATCAACTCAAATGGTGATCCACAATCTGTTTATAGAGTGTGTGGCGGAAGACCAAATCCAGTAGTTGCTCTAGAGACATTTCTTGTTGGTGGAGAATGTGCTAGCAAAAGTCCCTCAGTGGAGATGATTCCTTAGAGGTTCCTCCTCAGGTTTCTCAGAAATTCCCCCCGGGATCCCTCTGATGGGAGGGTGAGGTGGTGAGGTGGTGAGGTGGAGGCCTCTGAGCCAGCACTTGTGTGTGGGGGGAGGGGCAGAGGGAGAGTTGAATCTAAAGACATCCATAGTATCTGCCACTGGGAGGAGGTTTAGAAGTTGCTGCAACAGGGCAAACTTGGCCACGTGGAAGGATCCTGCTCCTGCTGTCCTGGCCCTCAGGAGGTGGTATTGGTCCAAACCTGGCACTGGATCTTGGATCCTATAACATTCTGATGTTCCTCCTTCCTCAGGGACCTGGTTGTCCAGAGGATTCCTTGGTAGTGCTCACCAGCCTAATGCCCCATTTGAAACATCAGGCAGGTTAAGGGTGTCTAGCTCTTTAAAAACATGGCTGATTATTTCATCTTCTTTGAAAATATTCTATTTTTTTCGGGGTAAATTCTTTCTAAGTTACTTAGTGAAAATTCATTTTCTCTGTGCAGTTCAGGAAGGAGTTGAAATTTCTGCTCTCCCTTTATATCTGATTGTGGCTAAGCTTTCTCAGTTTGATGACTTTTGATATGATCATTAACTGCATTGTTGATTTTATTTTATTTGATTAATTGAATGTAAATTTGAATGCTGTTTTTTTCCCCAAAATTTCTTAAATGAGTTTAATTCGGCTGCATCAATCAGTTTCTTCAACACGCCTTTGGATTGTTATTCTAGGTGGTCTCCACTTTCTAATGCATCCATTATATCCAATTCCAAGTGCTCACTAAGAATGGCAACCTTCTCCAAGAAAAGCAACCCAATCTTTCATCCCGTAATGTTCACCCCGAGACTCTATCTGACTTTTGTTGCCATTTTGATTTGTTTTAAGTGTCACTTTAGGCTTTTCTAATATCTTTTTTCCTTTTGATGAGTTTGTTTGCTCTTTTCCAGTGTTCAGCTTCTTGTGAAAGTGGCTTTGTGCTTCCCTGAAGTTGAGAATGTTCATCTAAAGTACTTTTAATGCTGTCTGAAGTTGCTCTTCATTCTTGTCATGTATTTTGAAGGCAGTTTTGGTTGTAGTTTCTTGAAACTGAATGTGTTTTGTTTTGTTTTGTTTTTAATAAATTTATTTATTTATTTATTTAATTTATTTATTGGCTGAGTTGGGTCTTCGTTGCTGCACATGGGCTTTCTCTAGTTGCTGCCAGCGGGGGCTACTCTTCATTGTGGTGCTCAGGCTCCTCATTGCAGTGGCTTCTCTTGTGGAGCTCAGGCCCTAGGCACGTGGGCTTCAATAGTTGTGGCACATGGGCTCAGCAGTTGTGGCTCATGGGCTCTAGAGCATAGCTTCAATAGTTGTGGCACACAGGCTTAGTTGCTCCATGGCATGTGGAATCTTCCCAGGGTAGGGCTCGAACCTGTGTCCCCTGCATTGGCAGGGGGATTTTTTTTACCACTGCGCCACCTAGGAAATCCCTGAATGTGTTTTGATGCATCTCCTAAATTCTGAATCTTCCATGTGATGTCATCCACTAGATTAACTAATTACTATTCAGATTTAATCTCTTTGGAAATCAATTAAGCCCAAGTAAAAATTCTTTGCAAAAGAATATGTACAAGTGATCTATAAGTAAGGTACTCAATGTCATTAGTCACCAGAGAGATGCAAATTAAAACCACGAGATATCATTTCACATCTATTAGAAGAACTAAAATTAAAAAGATTAAATTATCCAAATGTTATTTACAATGTGAAACAACCGGTACACCCATACATTGCTGGTGGGATGTAGAATGGTTCAACCACTTTAGAAAATTGGAAATTTTAACATAAATTTAAGTAATAGACTAGCCATCCTAGGAATTTATCCCAGAGAAATGAATACACATGTCCACAGAAAGACTTGCACAAAACTATCTAGAGCAGTTGTATTCGTTATAGCTCCCAAACAGAAGAAATGCAAGTGTTTGATCCTGAAGGATGGGTAGGTAGCTTGCTATGTATTTCATAACATGTAGGAGATATTTCATACAAATGCTAATTAGCCATAAAAAAGGAATGAGCTGTTTCATGCAACAACATGGATGAATCTCAAAAGCCTTATGTTGACTGAGAGAAGCCAGACACAAGAGTACATTTATATGATTCAATGTCTATGAAACTCAAGAATAGGCAAAACTAATCTGTGATAGAAGATAGCACAGTGGGCAACTGGATGGGTGGGATGGTTGAACATGAGCCCAGTAGAGATTTCTGGGGTAAAGAAAATGGTCTATAACTTGATTGTTGAGGTGACAGAGGTTTTTAACATTTTCTTCAGTTTTCATTGAATTGTACATTTCTACCTTTCGCTTACTAAAAACAAAACAAAACCGGAAGGGATTACCTCTGAGTGAAATCGAAGCATCCTGAAACCATGTAACCGCTTCTGAATGCTACCTTGCTTCTTGAGGATCCTTTGCTGTCTTGGGAAGAGCCGTTGAGGATACATGAACAGAGCTCGAGCGCTCTTACTTTCCATAAATGGGATTGTTCACAACTTTCAATTGCTCTTCTGCCTTCAAGGCATCTCCTGCTGCTACTCACAACCAAGATTTAAAGAGGGGAAATTTTGTGGAAAAGAGTCTCAAATTCTTGCAAATTAAGGTCCCATGGGAGTGAGTGGTAGAGGAAGCAGTAGCAGAGGAGAAATGGGAGCAAATTTGGTATTCAGCTTAAGGGGGAAAAACAACCTGCCCGAATAAACAGAGATTTTGCTTAGCATTGAAACACATTGTAATGTTTATATATGGAGCACGAGTGAACCAAGAAGCAGGGAGATACTCACCAGCAAGTAAACAATATTAACTATAAGCATCCTTCATGATCCTTTGATATTTAATAGATGATAGATGTTATCAAAATATCTGATATTTATCTACCTAATACATTGCTTTACCAGTGGGTTTGTTTATTTATCTATCTATGAAGCCCCAGGTGAAGTACCTTTTCTGTTTCTAAAATGCCAACTCTTCCACATATTGTATGATTGCATTTGTACGAAACATCCAGAACAGGTAAAATTATAGAGACAGAAAACAGTAGTGGTTGTCTTGAGTTGGGCAGTTATAGAGGTTATAGCTAAGGGGTAAGGGTTTCTTTTTTTAGGGTGATGAAAATATCCTAAAATTGATTGTGGTGGTGGTTTGATAAGTCTGAATATACTAAACACTGTTGAATTGTACATTTTAAATGGGTGAATTTACATTTTAAATGGGTGCACTTTAAATGGGTGAATTTAAATGGGTATATGAATGATATCTTGATAAAGCTACTAAAAAATATCAGCTTTAGTCAGCAATTATTTTTAATTGCTGTTAAAAGATTTCAGCAGGTAAAAATATTTGCCTTTGATTGCCAGAAAGGATCACTGATAGACTCCTAGATTATTTCATCCCTTGAGGGATTCAGGAAAAGGGAGAACAGCCAGGGTTTAAGTTGCTCTTCCCTCAGCATGAAAAGGCTTTTGCTGCCCCACTGTAGTTTTACATTTCTCTTCTACTGCATTAGAAGTGAGCTGAGGTCCCTGAGTAAAGGTGGCCATCATGTACTAGAAGTAAGAGGGCCTGTGCTTGAAATCTTTCTGGCAGTTTTAAATTGTGCTAATTTAAGAAAGTGAACTGCATACTCATAACTCTTTTTATATTCCTATTCTAAAATACGGGGATGAAAACATACATAGTGTAGCCCACAGAGGGACAATGACATTACATTTTATGTCTTATCAATAGTCATAGCACCTGGGAGGTAGAAAGTGTGCAGTAAGTAGTTGAAGGCTCACTCTCGTGTGCTTTGAAAAATTATAAATTGCCATTAAAAATGTAACATATTAATTAGTCTGTGAAGACAGTGATTGTTTTGTAACTCTTTATACTGTTCAGAGTGCCTTTTAAATGTCAAGTATGGGAGCCAAGGAGTGTAGTAGAAAGATCACAGGTTTGGGAATTAAACATGCCCTGGTTTGAATCCCCTCTGTCCCAACTCTATCAAATTACTTAATGCTTTAAGCCTCTATTTCTTCATAAAATGGACAGGTTGTAATTCATAGACTTGTTATGAGATCTAAATCAAAGAACATAAATTGTCTAATAAAATCTCTGGCATATTTAAGATATACATTTAAATGATAGTCTTTTCCTGTATTTAATAGTTGAAAAAAAATCACTGTCCTATTCAAATATAGATATGAATTATTTCCAACTCAAGTATCGAATTAAGTTATGTATTATCTATGGAAGTGTTATGGTAAAATTATTGTTAAAAACATTCTGGATGAATCAAATTTTAAATGAAAAATACAATGATAAAAATTCTAGAAAAATATACATAATTTAATGAAGGCATACAGAAGATCTTTCTAAGCATGACATGAAAACAGAGATTCAAAGAGGAATATTGATAAATTAAAATACCTAGAATTTAGATTTCTATATGGAAAGACCATAGTATACATGGGAAAATATTTGACAAAAAGCCTGATGTTCTTAACATATAAGACCCCTGCACATAAATAGTTGATCAGATAAATTAAAAATGGATAAAAGACATAGGCATCCAACAGAAGAATTATAAAAAGCTAATAACCATGTGAAAGAAATCATATTTACTAATTTAAAAACATCAATTTAAATTTGAGGTTCTTTTTTACCTATATATTTTGCAAAGATTTAAAACAGTGCTGTCTGGGACATATACCAAAATAGACTATATTCTAGGTCATTGAACAAATGTTAACAAATTTACCAGCACTGAAATTGTGTTTTGTCTGGTCAAAATAGATTTAAATAAGAAATCAATAATTAAAAAAAACAGAAAAATTTTCAAACACTTGGAGCTAAAACAATGCATTGCTAAATAATCCAGAAATCAAAGAGCAAGTCCCAAGGGAAGTTTAAGAAATACATCAATTGAATGAAAGTGAAAATACAACATGTCAAAATTCGTGGGACTCACCTAAATTTCACTCTGTACCTAAATCTGTACCTAGAGTGAAATTTATAGCATTAAATGCTTACATTAGAAAAGATGAAAAGTCTCAAATCAACAATCTAAGTTTCCCCCTCAAGAATCCAGAAAAAGAAGCAAAATAACCCAAAGTAGATAGAAAGAAGGAAATATAATATGTGCAAGCAGAAATCAGTGGAATTGAAATCAGAAAAATAATAGAGAAAATTAATAAAGCAAGAATTGGTTCTTTAAAATGATCAATAAAATTAACCAACTTTGAGAAAGATTGGCAAAGAAAAAAAGAAGCAGATTACTAATATCAGGAATGGAAAAGGTAGTAACACTATAATACCCTGCAGACATAAAAAGGATAATAAGAGAATACTACAAATTACTCTCTCTATATAAACTAGAGAATTTAGGTATAATGTACCAATTCCTTGAGAAACAAATGATTACAACTCACCCAATAAGTAATGAATAATATGAATAGATCAATAATTATAAGGAAAATTGATTTTATAACTTAAAAACTCCCCCCAAAAATATTTCCAGGCCCAGATCATTACACTGGAGAATTCCACCAAGCATTCAAAAAGATTTAACACCGATTTTACACAATCTCATCTGAAAAAATAGAAGGTAATACTTCCCATTTCATTTTTTGAGGACAGAAATACTCTGATACCAAAACCAGATAAAGGCAATGCAAAAAAAAAAAAAAAAAAAAGAAAGAAAAAAACAAAAACAAAAAAACTACAGACCAATGTCTCTCATGAACTTAGGCACAAAAGTCCTTAACAAAATATTAGTAAACTGAATCAACAATATATATAAAGAATTATACAACATGATGACCAAGTAGGATTTATTCTAGTTAGGCAAGTTTGATTTAATATTTGAAAATCAGTCAGTATAATCCACCTTGTTAACAGGCTAATGACGATAAATCAGATGGTCATATCAGCGGATGTAAAAGAAAGCATATGACAAGATCCTATACCCAATGATGATAAAAACTTTCAGTAAGTTGGTACTAAAGAGGAATTACTTCAACTTGATAAGGAACACTGCTACCTACAGCTAACATTCACCTTAATGGTGAAGGACCTTATGCTTGTCACCTAAGATGAGACCAAGACAAGGATGTCTGCTCTTACCACTTTTATTTAACATACTTTTAGAAGTGTTTTATTTATAATAGCTCAAAACTGGGAACAACTAAAATAGGGCAATGGTTAAACAGTGGTACATTTATTCTGTGAATACACTGTAGCAATAAAAATAGGAAAAAACGTGACATGGGAATGTAGATTGATACAGCCACCATGGAGAACAGTATGGAGGTTCCTTGAAAAACTAAAAAGAGAATTGCCATATGACCCAGCAATCCCACTGCTGGGCATATACCCAGAGAAAACCATAATTCAAAAAGACACATGCACCCCAATGTTCATTGCAGCTCTATTTATAATAGCTAGGACATGGAAGCAACCTAATTGCCCATCAGCAGATGAATGAATAAAGAAGATGTGGCCACATATATACAATGGAATATTACTCAGCCATAAAAAGGAATGAAATTGAATTATTTGTAGTGAGGTGGATGGACCTAGAGTCTGTCATACAGAGTGAAGTAAGTCAGAAAGAGAAAAACAAATATCGTATAGTAACGCGTATATGCAGAATCTAGAAAAATGGTACAGATCAGCCTGTATGCAAGACAGAAATAAAGACACAGATGTAGAGAACAAACGTATGAACACCAAGTGGGGAAAGCCGGGGTGGGGTGGGGTGCGGGTGGGATGAATTGGGAGATTGGAATTGCCATATATACATTACTAATAAGGAAAAAAATATCAAATTGTACACTTTAAATACAGGCAGTTTATTGTATGTCAATTATATCTCAATAAAAGTTCTTAAAAAAAAAAGAAAAAGAAAAAATAAATTATACCTCAGTAAACCTCACTTCAAAACAAAAAACAAAGAACAAAAAACAAACGAACAAAAAAACCCAGCTTAAGTTGACACTAATTCCTAGCTTTACTGAAGGAGATGCATTTCTCACTGGGTATAAAACATGGTAGTCATGTTGCAATATAGAAATCTGATCATCTGAGCATACTTCAGCTAATAATTAAAAATACTATAGTGCTCAAAAAAATGTGACAACTTGGATTCAAGGCTGTTAATGCTGACTAAAAAAAAATTATTAAAATGTTGCATCCTCTATGATTCCATTTACATAACATTCTTGAAATCACAAAATTATAGAGATGGAAAACAGATTAGTGGTTTCCAGAGATTAAAGAGGGGATTAAGGGTAGGAGGGAAATAGACGTGGCTATAAAAGGGCAATGTGAAGAATCCTTGTGGTGATAGAAATGCTCTGTATCTGGGATATCATTGTCAGTATCTCGGTTGTGATATTATGCTGATTATTACCTTTGGGGAAAACTGGGTAAAGGGTACAGGGAGTCGCTCTGTATTTTTTATTAGGACATGTGAATCTATTAAGATAAAAAGTTTAATTTAAAAATTGATAAAAAATAATCTATGGAAAAAATGGGCATTCTCAAATACTTTTCCTTTTGGATACGATTGGTTCAACATTTTAAAGGGACATATTTTAAAACTTGCGTATCTTAACTAAGAATTCTACTTTTAGTACTTTATCTTAGAGAAATCTGTTCATAAAATGCTTATTTTAGCATTTAATGCATGTAATGGTATAAATTATGAATGTGTATATATATACACACATATATATATTCAGTATATAGTTCATCAGGGTACAGGTGAAACTAATGGTATAAATTTTATATATATATATATAGTTCATCAGTAGGGAGTAGAGTACAGGTAAAACTAGAGTATGCTTATATAAATGAATATTCAGAGATGACCAGGGAAATAATCATAATGTATTATCAAGTGAAAAAATCCAGTTCAAAGCAACAGTTTCCATTCTTGTAAAATAACATATATGCTTATAGAAGTGCATACTATAGAAGTGTAGGAAAAAAACGGAACAAATAGAGATGAAGTTGTAAACAGTTCACCATTGTCCCCACCTTGGGACTAGAGTGAGGTAAGAATACAAGAGATTATCACTGTATACTTTATGTACTCCTGCATTGCTTTCCTTTTTCATTAGATACATTGCTAATTATTACATAAGCAATAAATATCCACATACGAGTTTTACATTTGAAGAGGCACCTTTTTATGTGCACAATCTCATTTAGTAATCAAACAGCTAGTCAAGACTGTGTCCTTTTGAAAGCCTATAGAGTAGGAGTAAACTCCTACCACTCCTTCAATAGGTGTCCTTCAACTGCTGCATTACTCAGTTCAACCTCAAATGGCTTACACTGCTTTCAGGATGTGTTGCAGACCACTAAATTTTCTTCAGTGTGTACCTTGTGTATACCCAAGGAGATTTTGTGACATTGAAGGCAGGGCCATATTGAGAGGTTTTTTTGGTATCTCCCCAGTGATAGGAGATGCAATCCTCAGCTCAAAATGAGCCTTAAGATTGAACCTGGTGTACCCCCAAAAAAATAATTAAAAAAAAAAAAAATTGAAAATGAGCCTTAAGCAGTTCACTCTCTGGCTTGTCATCTTCTAAATTAGCATCTAATTGCAGCTCGTCAAGTATACAGTATTCTTTTCAATTGCCTAATAATGGAAGTAAGAGAAGAGAATCACAAAAGGCCCCCAAGTTGATAAAGGTTGATATGGAATCCTTGCACCCCCAAACTGAGAGCCACTTTTCTTTGAAAGTGTAAACCAGCTGGCAGCTCATTACTAACATGTTTTTCATTTAAAGATAAAACACTGTTTTGCCAGCAGCCACTTCTATGGTACATCCTCTGCTCATGTTGAATTTACTGGGCTGCTGTTAAAAAGGGAATTTGACTCTGTTGACAAGCTGTCTGACCCTGAAACTGTAAAAGTTTAACTCTCTTGCTGTCAGTTTGACCTCTCATTAAAACTTTTGGCTCCTGCCTGCTTCTGGTTATGTTAACTATGGGCTGGGTTCTTCTATGCAGTTAAAGGATCAAGACCAAAGTTTTGAAATCTGATCCACAGTCATAGTCCTGTTTATGATCTCTTACCACAAATGATCTGTTATGCTGTCTCCTATTAATCAATCATCTCTTGAAAAGGAGGAGGAGTCACTTTGCCTTATCTTTTGTGCATAGAAAGATTCTTCATTTAACCTTACTGGAGGAGACTATAATAATCGTTTCTCTTGCTGATGGGTGGCCATTGTATTATTGTTTGCTCCCTCATTTATATCAGTGGGTGGCATTTATAGTGTGAGCATTCCATCCTTCTGGTGGTTGAGGGGTTGAGGATTGAGGGGTGGAGAGGTAAGGCTAAGGAGGCAAAAGCTACCTCCAGGATGAGATTCCAAAATAAGCTGAAAGTGTTCCCATCCTAGCAACCCTCAAAAAATACATAGAAACACATCTGTCCCTTATTTTTTCAGCTTGCTTTATGGTGAGTCATTCAAGTTCTTAAAACCATACAATTACACATGCTAACAGCAGGGAAAAAGAGTAGATAATAAACCTGGCAGGGGTAATTTAACCAAACCATGCGTATCAGTGGTTTATACCAATAAGAGAGATTTAAGAATTCTTTTCAAGACACACACACAGTTCCCTCCATATTTTATATATATATATACATGTATATATACATGTATATATATATATAAA